>NW_024607825.1:0-38601 GCF_018296145.1 Oncorhynchus tshawytscha | reverse complement strand
GCCCTGGCCACCCACAAACACACACACACACACACACACACACACACACACACACACACACACACACACACACACACACACACACACACACACACACTCACACACACACACACACACACACACAGAGTCTTAGTGTGTCTAAACAGACCAGCTATAATCAAAACAAGCCATCCATCACATATTCAGACACATTCCAGGCGGTATCCATGAGTCCACCATCACCCAGGCCCTGCTCCGACTGACACAAACAACTGGAAACACGTTGAAAAGTAGCGTTCGGAACATTCAACAAGTTTCCCAGGTGCAAGGACTCAAAGATTAACAGTTAACCGTTGTCCCTAGTGACGTTTTTTCAAGGCACCATCCCGACAGCCAATTTTGAAATGAATCCCTGAACGACCTGGCTGCCACACCGCAGAATATGTATCTCTATCTCTGCCTGAAAGCAGAAACACAAACATCATGGCAGAAGACCTACCGCAGAGATGCCTCAAGGAACATCTAAGGTATTGGTTTTTATAAACACTGCCAGACAGGAAGCACGGATCTGGGTACCAAAGCATTTCTGCGTCACCATCCTTATGGTGAAGAATTGCGGTGGGTGTTTTTCAGCGGAAGGGAGACTAGTCTGGATCGAGGGTAAGATGAACAGAGTGCAGAGAGATTGTTACGCCTCTAGGAAGAGGGAACACAACATCCTGCTATAACTCTACCCCGTGGAAGAGGAATGGGACTGTAGGTGCAGGTAAGGATGACAAAAGGCAGAGAATTTACCCTTTAATAGGAATTGATTTATTTCTTCACATGGTAATATGGGGAAAGGGGCTGAATGGAACCAAAGCAAAGAAAGTAAATATCAAAGCCCCCTCCTATCTAACCTGCTCCCCTCCTATCTAACCTGCCCCCTCCTATCTAACCAGCCCCCTCCTATCTAACCTGCTCCCCTCCTATCTAACCTGCCCCCTCCTATCTAACCAGCCCCTCTCTATCTAACCTGCTCCCCCTCCTATCTAACCCGCCCCCTCCTATCTAACCTGCCCCCTCCTATCTAACCTGCCCCCTCCTATCTAACCTGCCCCCCTCCTATCTAACCTGCCCCTCTCCTATCTAACCTGCCCCCTCCTATCTAACCTGCCCTCTCCTATCTAACCTGCCCAACTCCTATCTAACCTGCCCCCTCTCCTATCTAACCTGCCCCCTCCTATCTAACCTGCCCCCTCCTATCTAACCTGGCCACCTCTCCTATCTAACCTGCCCCCTCCTATCTAACCTGCCCCCTCCTATCTAACCTGCCCCCTCTCTATCTAACCTGCCCCCCCCCTATCTAACCTGCCCCCTCCTATCTAACCTGCCCCCTCCTATCTAACCTGCCCCCCTCCTATCTAACCTGCCCCTCCTCCTATCTAACCTGCCCCCCTCCTACCTAACCTACCCTCTTCTATCTAACCTGCCC
This sequence comes from Oncorhynchus tshawytscha, assembly GCF_018296145.1. Lineage (NCBI taxonomy): Eukaryota > Metazoa > Chordata > Actinopteri > Salmoniformes > Salmonidae > Oncorhynchus > Oncorhynchus tshawytscha. Next base: position 37,148 of record NW_024607825.1, on the reverse strand, counting down.
CCTCCTATCTAACCTGCCCTCCTATCTAACCTGCCCCCTCCTATCTAACCTGCCCCCTCATATCTAACCGACCCCCTCCTATCTAATCTGCCCCCCTCCTATCTAACCTGCCCCCTCCTATCTAACCTGCCCCCTCCTATCTAACCTGCCCCCTCCTATCTAACCTGCCCCCTCCTATCTAACCTGCCCCCTCCTATCTAACCTGCCCCCTCCTATCTAACCTGCCTAACCACTACCTACCTAACCTACCCTCTCCTATCTAACCTGCCTAACCACTACCTACCTAACCTACCCTCTCCTATCTAACCTGCCTAACCACTACCTACCTAACCTACCCTCTCCTATCTAACCTGCCTAACCACTACCTACCTAACCTACCCTCTCCTATCTAACCTGCCTACCCACTACCAACCTAACCTACCCCCTCCTATCTAACCTGCCTAACCACTACCTACCTAACCTACACTCTCCTATCTAACCTGCCCCCCCTCCTCCTATCTAACCTGCCTAACCACTACCTACCTAACCTACCCTCTCCTATCTAACCTGCCCCCTCCTCCTATCTAACCTGCCTAACCACTACCTACCTAACCTACCCTCTCCTATCTAACCTGCCTAACCACTACCTACCTAACCTACCCTCTCCTATCTAACCTGCCTAACCACTACCTACCTAACCTACCCTCTCCCATCTAACCTGCCTAACCACTGCCTACCTAACTTACCCTCTCCTATCTAACCTGCCTACCCACTACCTACCTAACCTACCCCTCCTATCTAACCTGCCTACCCACTACCTACCTAACCTACCCCTCCTATCTAACCTGCCTAACCACTACCTACCTAACCTACCCTCTCCTATCTAGCCTGCCCCCTATCTAACCTGCCTAACCATTACCTACCTAACCTACCCTCTCCTATCTAACCTGCCTAACCACTACCTACCTAACCTACCCTCTCCTATCTAACCTGCCTAACCACTACCTACCTAACCTACCCTCTCCTATCTAACCTGCCTAACCACTACCTACCCACTACTTACCTAACCTACCCTCTCCTATCTTACCTGCCTAACCACTACCTACCTAACCTACCCTCTCCTATCTAACCTGCCTAACCACTACCTACCTAACCTACCCTCTCCTATCTAACCTGCCTAACCACTACCTACCTAACCTACCCTCTCCTATCTAACCTGCCTAACCACTACCTACCTAACCTACCCTCTCCTATCTAACCTGCCTAACCACTACCTACCCACTACTTACCTAACCTACCGTCTCCTATCTAACCTGCCTAACCACTACCTACCTATCCTGCCCTCTCCTATCTAACCTGCCTAACCACTACCTACCTAACCTACCCTCTCCTATCTAACCTGCCTAACCACTACCTACCCACTACTTACCTAACCTACCCTCTCTATCTTACCTGCCTAACCACTACCTACCTAACCTACCCTCTCGTATCTAACCTGCCTAACCAGTACCTACCTAACCTACCCTCCCTATCTAACCTGCCTAACCACTACCTACCTAACCTACCCTCTCATATCTAACCTGCCTAACCACTACCTACCTAACCTACCCTCTCCTATCTAACCTGCCTAACCACTACCTACCTAACCTACCCTCTCTATCTAACCTGCCTAACCACTACCTACCCACTACTTACCTAACCTACCCTCTCCTATCTTACCTGCCTAACCACTACCTACCTACCTAACCTACCCTCTCCTATCTAACCTGCCTAACCACTACCTACCTAACCTACCCTCTCCTATCTAACCTGCCTACCCACTACTTACCTAACCTACCCTCTCCTATCTTACCTGCCTAACCACTACCTACCTAACCTACCCTCTCCTATCCTAAACCTGCCCTCTCCTATCTAACCTGCCTAACCACTACCTACCTAACCTACCCTCTCCTATCTAACCTGCCTACCCACTACCTACCTAACCTAACCCTCTCCTATCTAACCTGCCTAACCACTACCTACCTAACCTACCCTCTCCTATCTAACCTGCCTAACCACTACCTACCCAACCTACCCTCTCCTATCTAACCTGCCTAACCACTACCTACCTAACCTACCCTCTCCTATCTAACCTGCCTAACCACTACCCTACCTAACCTAACCTCTCCTATCTAACCTGCCTAACCACTACCTACCTAACCTACCCTCTCCTATCTAACCTGCCTAACCACTACCTACCTAACCTACCCTCTCCTATCTAACCTGCCTAACCACTACCTACCTAACCTACCCTCTCCTATCTAACCTGCCTAACCACTCCTACCTAACCTACCCTCTATCTAACCTGCCTAACCACTACCTACCTAACCTACCTAACCTCCTATCTAACCTGCCTAACCACTACCTACCTAACCTACCCTATCTAACCTGCCTAACCACTAACCTAACCTACCTCTCCTATCTAACCTGCCTAACCACTACCTACCTAACCTACCCTCTCCTATCTAACCTGCCTAACCACTACCTACCTAACCTACCCTCTCCTATCTAACCTGCCTAACCACTACCTACCCACTACTGCTACCTAACCTACCCTCTCTATCTAACCTGCCTAACCACTACCTACCTAACCTACCCTCTCCTATCTAACCTGCTAACCAGTACCTACCTAACCTACCCTCTCTATCTAACCTGCCTAACCACTAACCTACCCTCTCCTATCTAACCTGCCTAACCACTACCTACCTAACCTACCCTCTCCTATCTAACCTGCCTAACCACTACCTACCTAACCTACCCTCTCCTATCTAACCTGCCTAACCACTACCTACCTAACCTACCCTCTCCTATCTAACCTGCCTAACCACTACCTACCTAACCTACCCTCTCCTATCTAACCTGCCTAACCACTACCTACCTAACCTACCCTCTCCTATCTAACCTGCCTAACCACCTACCCACCTTAACCTACCCTCTCCTATCTTACCTGCCTAACCACTACCTACCTAACCTACCTATTTGGCTCTCCTATCTAACCTGCCTAACCACTACCTACCTAACCTACCCTCTCCTATCTAACCTGCCTACCCACTACTTACCTAACCTACCCTCTCCTATCTTACCTGCCTAACCACTACCTACCTAACCTACCCTCTCTATCTAACCTGCCTAACCACTACCTGCCTAACCTACCCCCTCTCCTATCTAACCTGCCTAACCACTACCTACCTAACCTACCCTCTCCTATCTAACCTGCCTAACCACTACCTACCTAACCTACCCTCTCCTATCTAACCTGCCTAACCACTGCCTACCTAACCTACCCTACCTATCTAACCTGCCTAACCACTACCTACCTAACCTCCCTCTCCTATCTAACCTGCCTAACCACTACCTACCTAACCTACCCTCTAACCTGCCTAACCTACCCCTAACTCCTCTCTATCTAACCTGCCTAACCAACCTACCCACTACTTACCTAACCTACCTCTCCTATCTAACCTGCCTAACCACTACCTACCTAACCTACCCTCTCCTATCTAACCTGCCTAACCACTACCTACCTAACCTACCCTCTCCTATCTAACCTGCCTAACCACTACCTACCCACTACTTACCTAACCTACCCTCTCCTATCTTACCTGCCTAACCACTACCTACCTAACCTACCCTCTCGTATCTAACCTGCCTAACCACTACCTACCTAACCTACCCTCTCCTATCTAACCTGCCTAACCACTACCTACCTAACCTACCCTCTCCTATCTAACCTGCCTAACCACTATCTACCTAACCTACCCTCTCCTATCTAACCTGCCTAACCACTACCTACCTAACCTACCCTCTCCTATCTAACCTGCCTAACCACTACCTACCCACTACTTACCTAACCTACCCTCTCCTATCTTACCTGCCTAACCACTACCTACCTAACCTACCCTCTCCTATCTAACCTGCCTAACCACTACCTACCTAACCTACCCTCTCCTATCTAACCTGCCTAACCACTACCTACCTAACCTACCCTCTCCTATCTAACCTGCCTAACCACTGCCTACCTAACCTACCCTCTCCTATCTAACCTGCCTAACCACTACCTACCCACTACTTACCTAACCTACCCTCTCCTATCTTACCTGCCTAACCACTACCTACCTAACCTACCCTCTCCTATCTAACCTGCCTAACCACTACTTACCTAACCTACCCTCTCCTATCTAACCTGCCTACCCACTACTTACCTAACCTACCCTCTCCTACATTACCTGCCTACCCACTACTTACCTAACCTACCCTCTCCTACCTTACCTGCCTACCCACTACCTACCTAACCTGCCCTCTCCTATCTAACCTGCCTACCCACTACCTACCTAACCTACCCCTCCTATCTAACCTGCCTACCCACTACCTACCTAACCTACCCCTCCTATCTAACCTGCCTAACCACTACCTACCTAACCTACCCTCTCCTATCTAGCCTGCCCCCTCCTCCTATCTAACCTGCCTAACCATTACCTACCTAACCTACCCTCTCCTATCTAACCTGCCTAACCACTACCTACCCACTACTTACCTAACCTACCCTCTCCTATCTAACCTGCCTAACCACTACCTACCTAACCTACCCTCTCCTCTAACCTGCCTAACCACTACCTACCTAACCTACCCTCTCCTATCTAACCTGCCTAACCACTACCTACCCACTACTTACCTAACCTACCGTCTCCTATCTTACCTGCCTAACCACTACCTACCTAACCTACCCTCTCCTATCTAACCTGCCTAACCACTGCCTACCTAACCTACCCTCTCCTATCTAACCTGCCTAACCACTACCTACCTAACCTACCCTCTCCTATCTAACCTGCCTAACCACTACCTACCTAACCTACCCTCTCCTATCTAACCTGCCTAACCACTACCTACCCACTACTTACCTAACCTACCGTCTCCTATCTAACCTGCCTAACCACTACCTACCTAACCTACCCTCTCCTATCTAACCTGCCTAACCACTACCTACCCACTACTTACCTAACCTACCCTCTCCTATCTTACCTGCCTAACCACTACCTACCCACTACTTACCTAACCTACCCTCTCCTATCTTACCTGCCTAACCACTACCTACCTAACCTACCCTCTCGTATCTAACCTGCCTAACCAGTACCTACCTAACCTACCCTCTCCTATCTAACCTGCCTAACCACTACCTACCTAACCTACCCTCTCATATCCAGCCTGCCTAACCACTACCTACCTAACCTACCCTCTCCTATCTAACCTGCCTAACCACTACCTACCTAACCTACCCTCTCCTATCTAACCTGCCTAACCACTACCTACCCACTACTTACCTAACCTACCCTCTCCTATCTTACCTGCTAACCACTACCTACCTAACCTACCCTCTCTATCTAACCTGCCTAACCACTACCTACCTAACCTACCCTCTCCTATCTAACCTGCCTACCCACTACTTACCTAACCTACCCTCTCCTATCTTACCTGCCTAACCACTACCTACCTAACCTACCCTCTCCTATCTAACCTGCCTAACCACTACCTACCTAACCTACCCTCTCCTATCTAACCTGCCTACCCACTACTTACCTAACCTACCCTCTCCTATCTTACCTGCCTAACCACTACCTACCTAACCTACCCTCTCCTATCTAACCTGCCTAACCACTACCTACCTAACCTACCCTCTCCTATCTAACCTGCCTAACCACAACCTACCTAACCTACCCTCTCCTATCTAACCTGCCTAACCACTACCTACCTAACCTACCCTCTCCTATCTAACCTGCCTAACCACTACCTACCCACTACTTACCTAACCTGCCCTCTCCTATCTAACCTGCCTAACCACTACCTACCTAACCTACCCTCTCCTATCTAACCTGCCTAACCACTGCCTACCTAACCTACCCTCTCCTATCTAACCTGCCTAACCACTACCTACCCACTACTTACCTAACCTACCCTCTCCTATCTTACCTGCCTAACCACTACCTACCTAACCTACCCTCTCGTATCTAACCTGCCTAACCACTACCTACCTAACCTACCCTCTCCTATCTAACCTGCCTAACCACTACCTACCTAACCTACCCTCTCCTATCTAACCTGCCTAACCACTATCTACCTAACCTACCCTCTCCTATCTAACCTGCCTAACCACTACCTACCTAACCTACCCTCTCCTATCTAACCTGCCTAACCACTACCTACCCACTACTTACCTAACCTACCCTCTCCTATCTTACCTGCCTAACCACTACCTGCCTAACCTACCCTCTCTATCTAACCTGCCTAACCACTGCCTACCTAACCTGCCCTCTCCTATCTAACCTGCCTAACCACTACCTACCTAACCTACCCTCTCCTATCTAACCTGCCTAACCACTACCTACCTAACCTACCCTCTCCTATCTAACCTGCCTAACCACTACCTACCCACTACTTACCTAACCTACCTCTCCTATCTTACCTGCCTAACCACTACCTACCTAACCTACCCTCTCCTATCTAACCTGCCTAACCACTACTTACCTAACCTACCCTCTCCTATCTAACCTGCCTACCCACTACTTACCTAACCTACCCTCTCCTACATTACCTGCCTACCCACTACTTACCTAACCTACCCTCTCCTACCTTACCTGCCTACCCACTACTTACCTAACCTACCCTCTCCTACCTTACCTGCCTACCCACTACTTACCTAACCTACCCACCCACTACTTACCTAACCTACCCTCTCCTACCTTACCTGCCTACCCACTACTTACCTAACCTACCCTCTCCTACCTTACCTGCCTACCCACTACTTACCTAACCTACCCTCTCCTACCTTACCTGCCTACCCACTACTTACCTAACCTACCCTCTCCTACCTTACCTGCCTACCCACTACTTACCTAACCTACCCTCTCCTACCTTACCTGCCTACCCACTACTTACCTAAACTACCCTCTCCTACCTTACCTGCCTACCCACCACCTATCTAACTTAGCACCACCTGGTGCGCTAACTAAAATACAAGGGGGTGGTCCGGGATATATATCAATATGGGAGTTTATCAATATTTGTTTTGTTTTCAAATTATTTTGTTGGTCTGTGTAATCTGAGGGAAATATGTGTCTCTAATATGGACGTAAATTTGGCAGGAGGTTAGGAAGTGCAGCTCAGTTTCCACTTCATTATGTTGTTGGCAGTGTGCACATAGGCAGACCTGGCTCTCAAGAGAAGACAGGCTATGACAGCCTCTCTCAATAGCAAGGCTATGCTCACCGAGTCTGTACATAGTTAAAGCTTTCCTTATTTTTGGGTCAGTCACAGTGGTCAGGTATGTCACAGTGGTCAGGTATTGTGGGGCGACAGGTAGCCTAGTGGTTAGAGCGTTGGGCCAGTAACTGGTATATTGCTAGATCGAATCTCTGAGCTAACAAGGTAAAAATCTGTCATTCTGCCCTTTGAAAAAAGGCAGTTAACCCACTGTTTCCAGGCCGTCATTATAAATTAGAATTTGTTTATTAACTTACTTGCCTAGTTAAATAAAGGTAAAATAAAATCTGCTGAGGGGACTCTTCTCTGTAGATAAATCTCACTCTCTCTCTCTGTCTCTCTTTCTCTCCGTCTCGCTCTGTCTCTCTCCGTCTCTCCCTCTCTGTCTCCCTCTCCGTCTCTCTCTCTCTACCTCTCTCTCCCTCTCTCTGTCTCTCTCCGTCTCTCTCTCTCCCTCTCTCTCTCCCTCTCTCTGTCTCTCTCCGTCTCTCTCTCTCCCTCTCTCTCTCTCTCTCTGTCTCCCTCTCTCTCTCTCTCTGTCTCTCTCTCTCTCTCCATCTCTCCCTCTCCGTCTCTCTCTCTCTGTCTCTCTCTCTCTCTCCATCTCTCCCTCTCCGTCTCTCTCTCTCCGTCTCTCTCTCTCTCTCTCTCTCGCTCTCTCTCTCGGCAGACTAGGTTCCATTAGGTAATGTCAACACATCCCTGCTGGCCGCTGTCTGCTCCCTGAGACATGGTGTTGACTTAAAGTGCAGATAAGTGGCTAAGGGAGACCAGGTGGAGGGGAGAGGGAGGAGGAGGAAGTGGGATGGAGATGACCCTGTCTGTGACAGAGGAGCCAAGGCATTTCTCATAACTTTAGTTATTAATACTCAAGCTCTTCAGATTTCAAATTCCTCTTCAAATTTCCAAACACTCTCTCTTTCTGTCCCTCTCTCTCCTCATCTCACACCTTTGTCAAGCTCTCCTCTCGTCTCTCTGTCTCATCCATCCATCTCTCCCCCCACCCCTCTCTCTCTCACACACACAGGAAAACAAATATTCTGTTTAACTGGCCTGTGACTGAGGTGTGAGGGTTAGCTTGCTGTGTGAAAGCTAAATGAGATCGGTCTGGAGTGTGCTCAGACATGTCCTGCCCTCTATCTCCTTCACACACGCACGCACACACACACACGCACACACACACACATTCTGGTATAGCTAACCTTCTGGGGAAACACAATTCAGTCCCATTCAAAATCCTATTTCCCGAAACTTAACCTTAACCCTATCAATAAAACTCATTCTGACCTTAACCCTATCAATAAAACTTATTATAATCTTAACCCTATCAATAAAACTCATTCTAATCTTAACCCTATAAATAAAACTCATTCTGACCTTAACCCTAAAAATAAAACTCATTATAATCTTAACCCTATCAATAAAACTCATTCAAACCTTAACCCTATCAATAAAACTCATTCAAACCTTAACCCTAAACCCCCTAGAAATAGCATTTGATTGGGTGGGGACTAGCAACATGTCCCCAGTTGGGGACATTTAGTTTGTTTAGTATTATGGTGGGGACTTCTGGTATAGTTAAACACGTCCACACGCAAACATAAGCAGACACAGAGGAAAATAGATTTAAACACAGATACAATCAAACCATTAGACTGTCTCTGATATAACTCTGTCAGAGATAACTCTGAAAAACCATTAGACTGTCTCTGATATAACTCTGTCAGAGAGAAACCATTAGACTGTCTCTGATATAACTCTGTCAGAGAGAAACCATTAGACTGTCTCTGATATAACTCTGTCAGAGAGAAACCATTAGACTGTCTCTGATATAACTCTGTCAGAGAGAAACCATTAGACTGTCTCTGATATAACTCTGTCAGAGAGAAACCATTAGACTGTCTCTGATATAACTCTGTCAGAGAGAAACCATTAGACTGTCTCTGATATAACTCTGTCAGAGAGAAACCATTAGACTGTCTCTGATATAACTCTGTCAGAGAGAAACCATTAGACTGTCTCTGATATAACTCTGTCAGAGAGAAACCATTAGACTGTCTCTGATATAACTCTGTCAGAGAGAAACTTAGTGTCTCTGATATAACTCTGTCAGAGAGAAACCATTAGACTGTCTCTGATATAAGAGAGAAACTCTGTCAGAGAGAAACCATTAGACTGTCTCTGATATAACTCTGTCAGAGAGAAACCATTAGACTGTCTCTGATATAACTCTGTCAGAGGGAAACCATTAGACTGTCTCTGATATAACTCTGTCAGAGGAACCATTAGACTGTCTCTGATATAACTCTGTCAGAGAGAAACCATTAGACTGTCTCTGATATAACTCTGTCAGAGGGAAACCATAAGACTGTCTCTGATATAACTCTGTCAGAGGAAACCATTAGACTGTCTCTGAAACCATTAGACTGTCTCTGATATAACTCTGTCAGAGGGGAACCATTAGACTGTCTCTGATATAACTCTGTCAGAGAGAAACCATAAGACTGTCTCTGATATAACTCTGTCAGAGGAAACCATTAGACTGTCTCTGATATAACTCTGTCAGAGGAAACCATTAGACTGTCTCTGATATAACTCTGTCAGAGAGAAACCATTAGACTGTCTCTGATATAACTCTGTCAGAGAGAAACCATTAGACTGTCTCTGATATAACTCTGTCAGAGAGAAACCATTAGACTGTCTCTGATATAACTCTGTCAGAGGGAAACCATTAGACTGTCTCTGATATAACTCTGTCAGAGAGAAACCATTAGACTGTCTCTGATATAACTCTGTCAGAGGGAAACCATTAGACTGTCTCTGATATAACTCTGTCAGAGAGAAACCATTAGACTGTCTCTGATATAACTCTGTCAGAGGGAAACCATTAGACTGTCTCTGATATAACTCTGTCAGAGAGATTAGACTGTCTCTGATATAACTCTGTCACTGTCTCTGATATAACTCTGTACTGTTCTGTCTCTGCCAGAAACCATTAGACTGTCTCTGATATAACTCTGTCAGAGGGGAACCATTAGACTGTCTCTGATATAACTCTGTCAGAGAGAAACCATTAGACTGTCTCTGATATAACTCTGTCAGAGGGGAAACCATTAGACTGTCTCTGATATAACTCTGTCAGAGAGAAACCATTAGACTGTCTCTGATATAACTCTGTCAGAGGGGAAACCATTAGACTGTCTCTGATATAACTCTGTCAGTCAGAGAGAAACCATTAGACTGTCTCTGATATAACTCTGTCAGAGGGGAACCATTAGACTGTCTCTGATATAACTCTGTCAGAGGGGAACCATTAGACTGTCTCTGATATAACTCTGTCAGAGAGAAACCATTAGACTGTCTCTGATATAACTCTGTCAGAGAGAAACCATTAGACTGTCTCTGATATAACTCTGTCAGAGGGGAACCATTAGACTGTCTCTGATATAACTCTGTCAGAGGGGAACCATTAGACTGTCTCTGATATAACTCTGTCAGAGAGAAACCATTAGACTGTCTCTGATATAACTCTGTCAGAGGGGAACCATTAGTCAGAGACCATTAGACTGTCTCTGATATAACTCTGTCAGAGAGAAACCATTAGACTGTCTCTGATATAACTCTGTCAGAGAGAAACCATTAGACTGTCTCTGATATAACTCTGTCAGAGAGAAACCATAAGACTGTCTCTGATATAACTCTGTCAGAGAGAAACCATTAGACTGTCTCTGATATAACTCTGTCAGAGAGAAACCATTAGACTGTCTCTGATATAACTCTGTCAGAGAGAAACCATTAGACTGTCTCTGATATAACTCTGTCAGAGAGAAACCATTAGACTGTCTCTGATATAACTCTGTCAGAGAGAAACCATTAGACTGTCTCTGATATAACTCTGTCAGAGAAACCATTAAACCATTAGACTGTCTCTGATATAACTCTGTCAGAGGGAAACCATTAGACTGTCTCTGATATAACTCTGTCAGAGAAACCATTAGACTGTCTCTGATATAACTCTGTCAGAGAGAAACCATTAGACTGTCTCTGATATAACTCTGTCAGAGAGAAACCATTAGACTGTCTCTGATATAACTCTGTCAGAGGGAAACCATTAGACTGTCTCTGATATAACTCTGTCAGAGAGAAACCATTAGACTGTCTCTGATATAACTCTGTCAGAGAGAAACCATTAGACTGTCTCTGATATAACTCTGTCAGAGGAAACCATTAGACTGTCTCTGATATAACTCTGTCAGAGGGGAAACCATTAGACTGTCTCTGATATAACTCTGTCAGAGGGAAACCATTAGACTGTCTCTGATATAACTCTGTCAGAGGAAACCATTAGACTGTCTCTGATATAACTCTGTCAGAGGGGAACCATTAGACTGTCTCTGATATAACTCTGTCAGAGAGAAACCATTAGACTGTCTCTGATATAATTCTGTCAGAGGGGAACCATTAGAAACCATAAGACTGTCCCTCATATAACTCTGTCAGAGGGAACCATTAGACTGTCTCTGATATAACTCTGTCAGAGAGAAACCATTAGACTGTCTCTGATATAACTCTGTCAGAGAGAAACCATAAGACTGTCTCTGATATAACACTGTCAGAGGAAACCATTAGACTGTCTCTGATATAACTCTGTAGGAGGGGAATCATTAGACTGTCTCTGATATAACTCTGTCAGAGGGGAAACATTAGACTGTCTCTGATATAACTCTGTCAGAGGAAACCATTAGACTGTCTCTGATATAACTCTGTCAGAGGGGAACCATTAGACTGTCTCTGATATAACTCTGTCAGAGAGAAACCATTAGACTGTCTCTGATATAACTCTGTCAGAGGAAACCATTAGACTGATATAACTCTGTCAGAGGGGAACCATTAGACTGTCTCTGATATAACTCTGTCAGAGAGAAACCATTAGACTGTCTCTGATATAACTCTGTCAGAGAGAAACCATTAGACTGTCTCTGATATAACTCTGTCAGAGAGAAACCATTAGACTGTCTCTGATATAACTCTGTCAGAGAGAAACCATTAGACTGTCTCTGATATAACTCTGTCAGAGAGAAACCATTAGACTGTCTCTGATATAACTCTGTCAGAGAGAAACCATTAGACTGTCTCTGATATAACTCTGTCAGAGAGAAACCATTAGACTGTCTCTGATATAACTCTGTCAGAGAGAAACCATTAGACTGTCTCTGATATAACTCTGTCAGAGAGAAACCATTAGACTGTCTCTGATATAACTCTGTCAGAGAGAAACCATTAGACTGTCTCTGATATAACTCTGTCAGAGAGAAACCATTAGACTGTCTCTGATATAACTCTGTCAGAGGGGAACCATTAGACTGTCTCTGATATAACTCTGTCAGAGAGAAACCATTAGACTGTCTCTGATATAACTCTGTCAGAGGGGAACCATTAGAAACCATAAGACTGTCCTCATATAACTCTGTCAGAGGGAAACCATTAGACTGTCTCTGATATAACTCTGTCAGAGAGAAACCATTAGACTGTCTCTGATATAACTCTGTCAGAGAGAAACCATAAGACTGTCTCTGATATAACTCTGTCAGAGGAAACCATTAGACTGTCTCTGATATAACTCTGTCAGAGGAAACCATTAGACTGTCTCTGATATAACTCTGTCAGAGGGAAACATTAGACTGTCTCTGATATAACTCTGTCAGAGGAAACCATTAGACTGTCTCTGATATAACTCTGTCAGAGGGGAACCATTAGACTGTCTCTGATATAACTCTGTCAGAGAGAAACCATTAGACTGTCTCTGATATAACTCTGTCAGAGAGAAACCATTAGACTGTCTCTGATATAACTCTGTCAGAGGGAACCATTAGACTGTCTCTGATATAACTCTGTCAGAGAGAAACCATTAGACTGTCTCTGATATAACTCTGTCAGAGGGGAACCATTAGACTGTCTCTGATATAACTCTGTCAGAGAGAAACCATTAGACTGTCTCTGATATAACTCTGTCAGAGAGAAACCATTAGACTGTCTCTGATATAACTCTGTCAGAGGGGAAACCATTAGACTGTCTCTGATATAACTCTGTCAGAGAGAAACCATTAGACTGTCTCTGATATAACTCTGTCAGAGAGAAACCATTAGACTGTCTCTGATATAACTCTGTCAGAGAGAAACCATTAGACTGTCTCTGATATAACTCTGTCAGAGAGAAACCATTAGACTGTCTCTGATATAACTCTGTCAGAGAGAAACCATTAGACTGTCTCTGATATAACTCTGTCAGAGGAAACCATTAGACTGTCTCTGATATAACTCTGTCAGAGGGGAACCATTAGACTGTCTCTGATATAACTCTGTCAGAGAGAAACCATTAGACTGTCTCTGATATAACTCTGTCAGAGGGGAAACCATTAGAAACTGTCCCTGATATAACTCTGTCAGAGAGAACCATTAGACTGTCTCTGATATAACTCTGTCAGAGAGAAACCATTAGACTGTCTCTGATATAACTCTGTCAGAGGGGAACCATTAGACTGTCTCTGATATAACTCTGTCAGAGAGAAACCATTAGACTGTCTCTGATATAACTCTGTCAGAGAGAAACCATTAGACTGTCTCTGATATAACTCTGTCAGAGAGAAACCATTAGACTGTCTCTGATATAACTCTGTCAGAGAGAAACCATTAGACTGTCTCTGATATAACTCTGTCAGAGAGAAACCATTAGACTGTCTCTGATATAACTCTGTCAGAGGGAACCATTAGACTGTCTCTGATATAACTCTGTCAGAGAGAAACCATTAGACTGTCTCTGATATAACTCTGTCAGAGGGGAACCATTAGAAACTCATATTAGACTGTCTCTGATATAACTCTGTCAGAGAGAAACCATTAGACTGTCTCTGATATAACTCTGTCAGAGGAAACCATTAGACTGTCTCTGATATAACTCTGTCAGAGAGAAACCATTAGACTGTCTCTGATATAACTCTGTCAGAGGAAACCATTAGACTGTCTCTGATATAACTCTGTCAGAGGGAACCATTAGACTGTCTCTGATATAACTCTGTCAGAGAGAAACCATTAGACTGTCTCTGATATAACTCTGTCAGAGGGAAACCATTAGACTGTCTCTGATATAACTCTGTCAGAGGGAAACCATTAGACTGTCTCTGATATAACTCTGTCAGAGGGGAACCATTAGACTGTCTCTGATATAACTCTGTCAGAGAGAAACCATTAGACTGTCTCTGATATAACTCTGTAGGAGGGGAATCATTAGACTGTGTCTGATATAACTCTGTCAGAGGGGAACCATTAGACTGTCTCTGATATAACTCTGTAGGAGGGGAATCATTAGACTGTCTCTGATATAACTCTATCAGAGGAAACCATTAGACTGTCTCTGATATAACTCTGTCAGAGGGGAACCATTAGACTGTCTCTGATATAACTCTGTCAGAGAGAAACCATTAGACTGTCTCTGACATAACTCTGTTAGAGAGAAACCATTAGACTATCTCTGATATAACTCTGTCAGAGGGGAACCATTAGACTGTCTCTGATATCACTCTGTCAGAGAGAAACCATTAGACTGTCTCTGATATAACTGTGTCAGAGGGGAACAATTAGACTGTCTCTGATATAACTCTGTCAGAGAGAAACCATTAGACTGTCTCTGATATAACTCTGTCAGAGGGGAACCATTAGACTGTCTCTGATATAACTCTGTCAGAGGGGAACCATTAGACTGTCTCTGATATAACTCTGTCAGAGAGAAACCATTAGACTGTCTCTGATATAACTCTGTCAGAGAGAAACCATTAGACTGTCTCTGATATAACTCTGTCAGAGAGAAACCATTAGACTGTCTCTGATATAACTCTGTCAGAGAGAAACCATTAGACTGTCTCTGATATAACTCTGTCAGAGAGAAACCATTAGACTGTCTCTGATATAACTCTGTCAGAGGAAACCATTAGACTGTCTCTGATATAACTCTGTCAGAGGGGAACCATTAGACTGTCTCTGATATAACTCTGTCAGAGAGAAACCATTAGACTGTCTCTGATATAACTCTGTCAGAGGGGAACCATTAGAAACCATAAGACTGTCCCTGATATAACTCTGTCAGAGGGAAACCATTAGACTGTCTCTGATATAACTCTGTCAGAGGAAACCATTAGACTGTCTCTGATATAACTCTGTCAGAGGGAAACCATTAGACTGTCTCTGATATAACTCTGTCAGAGAGAAACCATTAGACTGTCTCTGATATAACTCTGTCAGAGGAAACCATTAGACTGTCTCTGATATAACTCTGTCAGAGAGAAACCATTAGACTGTCTCTGATATAACTCTGTCAGAGAGAAACCATTAGACTGTCTCTGATATAACTCTGTCAGAGAGAAACCATTAAGACTGTCTCTGATATAACTCTGTCAGAGGGAACCATTAGACTGTCTCTGATATAACTCTGTCAGAGAGAAACCATTAGACTGTCTCTGATATAACTCTGTCAGAGAGAAACCATTAGACTGTCTCTGATATAACTCTGTCAGAGAGAAACCATTAGACTGTCTCTGATATAACTCTGTCAGAGAGAAACCATTAGACTGTCTCTGATATAACTCTGTCAGAGAGAAACCATTAGACTGTCTCTGATATAACTCTGTCAGAGAGAAACCATTAGACTGTCTCTGATATAACTCTGTCAGAGGAAACCATTAGACTGTCTCTGATATAACTCTGTCAGAGAGAAACCATTAGACTGTCTCTGATATAACTCTGTCAGAGGGGAACCATTAGACTGTCTCTGATATAACTCTGTCAGAGAGAAACCATTAGACTGTCTCTGATATAACTCTGTCAGAGGGGAAACCATTAGACTGACTGTCTCTGATATAACTCTGTCAGAGAGAAACCATTAGACTGTCTCTGATATAACTCTGTCAGAGAGAAACCATTAGACTGTCTCTGATATAACTCTGTCAGAGAGAAACCATTAGACTGTCTCTGATATAACTCTGTCAGAGAGAAACCATTAGACTGTCTCTGATATAACTCTGTCAGAGAGAAACCATTAGACTGTCTCTGATATAACTCTGTCAGAGAGAAACCATTAGACTGTCTCTGATATAACTCTGTCAGAGAGAAACCATTAGACTGTCTCTGATATAACTCTGTCAGAGAGAAACCATTAGACTGTCTCTGATATAACTCTGTCAGAGAGAAACCATTAGACTGTCTCTGATATAACTCTGTCAGAGAGAAACCATTAGACTGTCTCTGATATAACTCTGTCAGAGAGAAACCATTAGACTGTCTCTGATATAACTCTGTCAGAGAGAAACCATTAGACTGTCTCTGATATAACTCTGTCAGAGAGAAACCATTAGACTGTCTCTGATATAACTCTGTCAGAGGAAACCATTAGACTGTCTGATATAACTCTGTCAGAGGGGAACCATTAGACTGTCTCTGATATAACTCTGTCAGAGAGAAACCATTAGACTGTCTCTGATATAACTCTGTCAGAGGAACCATTAGAAACCATAAGACTGTCTCTGATATAACTCTGTCAGAGGGAAACCATTAGACTGTCTCTGATATAACTCTGTCAGAGAGAAACCATTAGACTGTCTCTGATATAACTCTGTCAGAGGAAACCATTAGACTGTCTCTGATATAACTCTGTCAGAGGGAATATAACTCTGTCATTAGACTGTCTCTGATATAACTCTGTCAGAGAGAAACCATTAGACTGTCTCTGATATAACTCTGTCAGAGGGGAACCATTAGAAACCATAAGACTGTCCCTCATATAACTCTGTCAGAGGAACCATTAGACTGTCTCTGATATAACTCTGTCAGAGAGAAACCATTAGACTGTCTCTGATATAACTCTGTCAGAGAGAAACCATTAGACTGTCTCTGATATAACTCTGTCAGAGAGAAACCATTAGACTGTCTCTGATATAACTCTGTCAGAGGGGAACCATTAGACTGTCTCTGATATAACTCTGTCAGAGAGAAACCATTAGACTGTCTCTGATATAACTCTGTCAGAGAGAAACCATTAGACTGTCTCTGATATAACTCTGTCAGAGAAAACCATTAGACTGTCTCTGATATAACTCTGTCAGAGGGGAAACCATTAGACTGTCTCTGATATAACTCTGTCAGAGAGAAACCATTAGACTGTATAACTCTGATATAACTCTGTCAGAGAGAAACCATTAGACTGTCTCTGATATAACTCTGTCAGAGAGAAACCATTAGACTGTCTCTGATATAACTCTGTCAGAGGGAAACCATTAGACTGTCTCTGATATAACTCTGTCAGAGAGAAACCATTAGACTGTCTCTGATATAACTCTGTCAGAGGAAACCATTAGACTGTCTCTGATATAACTCTGTCAGAGGGAACCATTAGACTGTCTCTGATATAACTCTGTCAGAGAGAAACCATTAGACTGTCTCTGATATAACTCTGTCAGAGAGAAACCATTAGACTGTCTCTGATATAACTCTGTCAGAGGAAACCATTAGACTGTCTCTGATATAACTCTGTCAGAGAGAAACCATTAGACTGTCTCTGATATAACTCTGTCAGAGGGGAAACCATTAGACTGTCTCTGATATAACTCTGTCAGAGAGAAACCATTAGACTGTCTCTGATATAACTCTGTCAGAGGGAACCATTAGACTGTCTCTGATATAACTCTGTCAGAGAGAAACCATAGACTGTCTCTGATATAACTCTGTCAGAGAGAAACCATTAGACTGTCTCTGATATAACTCTGTCAGAGGGAAACCATTAGACTGTCTCTGATATAACTCTGTCAGAGAGAAACCATTAGACTGTCTCTGATATAACTCTGTCAGAGGGGAACCATTAGACTGTCTCTGATATAACTCTGTCAGAGAGAAACCATTAGACTGTCTCTGATATAACTCTGTCAGAGGAAACCATTAGACTGTCTCTGATATAACTCTGTCAGAGAGAAACCATTAGACTGTCTCTGATATAACTCTGTCAGAGAGAAACCATTAGACTGTCTCTGATATAACTCTGTCAGAGAGAAACCATTAGACTGTCTCTGATATAACTCTGTCAGAGAGAAACCATTAGACTGTCTCTGATATAACTCTGTCAGAGAGAAACCATTAGACTGTCTCTGATATAACTCTGTCAGAGGGAAACCATTAGACTGTCTCTGATATAACTCTGTCAGAGAGAAACCATTAGACTGTCTCTGATATAACTCTGTCAGAGAGAAACCATTAGACTGTCTCTGATATAACTCTGTCAGAGGGAAACCATTAGACTGTCTCTGATATAACTCTGTCAGAGAGAAACCATTAGACTGTCTCTGATATAACTCTGTCAGAGAGAAACCATTAGACTGTCTCTGATATAACTCTGTCAGAGAGAAACCATTAGACTGTCTCTGATATAACTCTGTCAGAGGAAACCATTAGACTGTCTCTGATATAACTCTGTCAGAGAGAAACCATTAGACTGTCTCTGATATAACTCTGTCAGAGAGAAACCATTAGACTGTCTCTGATATAACTCTGTCAGAGAGAAACCATTAGACTGTCTCTGATATAACTCTGTCAGAGGGAACCATTAGACTGTCTCTGATATAACTCTGTCAGAGAGAAACCATTAGACTGTCTCTGATATAACTCTGTCAGAGAGAAACCATTAGACTGTCTCTGATATCACTCTGTCAGAGAGAAACCATTAGACTGTCTCTGATATAACTCTGTCAGAGAGAAACCATTAGACTGTCTCTGATATAACTCTGTCAGAGAGAAACCATTAGACTGTCTCTGATATAACTCTGTCAGAGAGAAACCATTAGACTGTCTCTGATATAACTCTGTCAGAGAGAAACCATTAGACTGTCTCTGATATAACTCTGTCAGAGGAAACCATTAGACCATATAGAGAGGAAACTGTCTCTGATATAACTCTGTCAGAGGGAAACCATTAGACTGTCTCTGATATAACTCTGTCAGAGAGAAACCATTAGACTGTCTCTGATATAACTCTGTCAGAGAGAAACCATTAGACTGTCTCTGATATAACTCTGTCAGAGAGAAACCATTAGACTGTCTCTGATATAACTCTGTCAGAGAGAAACCATTAGACTGTCTCTGATATAACTCTGTCAGAGAGAAACCATTAGACTGTCTCTGATATAACTCTGTCAGAGAGAAACCATTAGACTGTCTCTGATATAACTCTGTCAGAGAGAAACCATTAGACTGTCTCTGATATAACTCTGTCAGAGAGAAACCATTAGACTGTCTCTGATATAACTCTGTCAGAGAGAAACCATTAGACTGTCTCTGATATAACTCTGTCAGAGAGAAACCATTAGACTGTCTCTGATATAACTCTGTCAGAGAGAAACCATTAGACTGTCTCTGATATAACTCTGTCAGAGAGAAACCATTAGACTGTCTCTGATATAACTCTGTCAGAGGGGGAACCATTAGACTGTCTCTGATATAACTCTGTCAGAGAGAAACCATTAGACTGTCTCTGATATAACTCTGTCAGAGAGAAACCATTAGACTGTCTCTGATATAACTCTGTCAGAGGGAACCATTAGACTGTCTCTGATATAACTCTGTCAGAGAGAAACCATTAGACTGTCTCTGATATAACTCTGTCAGAGGAAACCATTAGACTGTCTCTGATATAACTCTGTCAGAGGGGAACCATTAGACTGTCTCTGATATAACTCTGTCAGAGAGAAACCATTAGACTGTCTCTGATATAACTCTGTCAGAGGAAACCATTAGACTGTCTCTGATATAACTCTGTCAGAGGGGAACCATTAGACTGTCTCTGATATAACTCTGTCAGAGAGAAACCATTAGACTGTCTCTGATATAATTCTGTCAGAGGGGAACCATTAGAAACCATAAGACTGTCCTGATATAACTCTGTCAGAGAGAAACCATTAGACTGTCTCTGATATAACTCTGTCAGAGGAAACCATTAGACTGTCTCTGATATAACTCTGTCAGAGAGAAACCATTAGACTGTCTCTGATATAACTCTGTCAGAGAGAAACCATTAGACTGTCTCTGATATAACTCTGTCAGAGAGAAACCATTAGACTGTCTCTGATATAACTCTGTCAGAGAGAAACCATTAGACTGTCTCTGATATAACTCTGTCAGAGAGAAACCATTAGACTGTCTCTGATATAACTCTGTCAGAGAGAAACCATTAGACTGTCTCTGATATAACTCTGTCAGAGAGAAACCATTAGACTGTCTCTGATATAACTCTGTCAGAGAGAAACCATTAGACTGTCTCTGATATAACTCTGTCAGAGGAAACCATTAGACTGTCTCTGATATAACTCTGTCAGAGGAACCATTAGACTGTCTCTGATATAACTCTGTCAGAGAGAAACCATTAGACTGTCTCTGATATAACTCTGTCAGAGAGAAACCATTAGACTGTCTCTGATATAACTCTGTCAGAGAGAAACCATTAAGACTGTCTCTGATATAACTCTGTCAGAGGAAACCATTAGACTGTCTCTGATATAACTCTGTCAGAGGGGAACCATTAGACTGTCTCTGATATAACTCTGTCAGAGAGAAACCATTAGACTGTCTCTGATATAACTCTGTCAGAGAGAAACCATAAGACTGTCTCTGATATAACTCTGTCAGAGGAAACCATTAGACTGTCTCTGATATAACTCTGTCAGAGAGAAACCATTAGACTGTCTCTGATATAACTCTGTCAGAGAGAAACCATAAGACTGTCTCTGATATAACTCTGTCAGAGGAAACCATTAGACTGTCTCTGATATAACTCTGTCAGAGGGGAACCATTAGACTGTCTCTGATATAACTCTGTAGGAGGGGAATCATTAGACTGTCTCTGATATAACTCTATCAGAGGAAACCATTAGACTGTCTCTGATATAACTCTGTCAGAGGGGAACCATTAGACTGTCTCTGATATAACTCTGTCAGAGAGAAACCATTAGACTGTCTCTGATATAACTCTGTCAGAGGGGAACCATTAGACTGTCTCTGATATAACTCTGTCAGAGAGAAACCATTAGACTGTCTCTGATATAATTCTGTCAGAGGGGAACCATTAGAAACCATAAGACTGTCCCTCATATAACTCTGTCAGAGGGAACCATTAGACTGTCTCTGATATAACTCTGTCAGAGAGAAACCATTAGACTGTCTCTGATATAACTCTGTCAGAGAGAAACCATTAGACTGTCTCTGATATCACTCTGTCAGAGAGAAACCATTAGACTGTCTCTGATATAACTCTGTCAGAGAGAAACCATTAGACTGTCTCTGATATAACTCTGTCAGAGGGGAACCATTAGACTGTCTCTGATATAACTCTGTCAGAGAGAAACCATTAGACTGTCTCTGATATAACTCTGTCAGAGGGGAACCATTAGACTGTCTCTGATATAACTCTGTCAGAGAGAAACCATTAGACTGTCTCTGATATAACTCTGTCAGAGAAAACCATTAGACTGTCTCTGATATAACTCTGTCAGAGAGAAACCATTAGACTGTCTCTGATATAACTCTGTCAGAGGGGAAACCATTAGACTGTCTCTGATATAACTCTGTCAGAGAGAAACCATTAGACTGTCTCTGATATAACTCTGTCAGAGAGAAACCATTAGACTGTCTCTGATATAACTCTGTCAGAGAGAAACCATTAGACTGTCTCTGATATAACTCTGTCAGAGAGAAACCATTAGACTGTCTCTGATATAACTCTGTCAGAGGAAACCATTAGACTGTCTCTGATATAACTCTGTCAGAGGGGAACCATTAGACTGTCTCTGATATAACTCTGTCAGAGGAAACCATTAGACTGTCTCTGATATAACTCTGTCAGAGGAAACCATTAAACTGTCTCTGATATAACTCTGTCAGAGGGGAACCATTAGACTGTCTCTGATATAACTCTGTCAGAGAGAAACCATTAGACTGTCTCTGATATAACTCTGTCAGAGGGAAACCATTAGACTGTCTCTGATATAACTCTGTCAGAGAGAAACCATTAGACTGTCTCTGATATAACTCTGTCAGAGGAAACCATTAGACTGTCTCTGATATAACTCTGTCAGAGAGAAACCATTAGACTGTCTCTGATATAACTCTGTCAGAGAGAAACCATTAGACTGTCTCTGATATAACTCTGTCAGAGAGAAACCATTAGACTGTCTCTGATATAACTCTGTCAGAGAGAAACCATTAGACTGTCTCTGATATAACTCTGTCAGAGAGAAACCATTAGACTGTCTCTGATATAACTCTGTCAGAGAGAAACCATTAGACTGTCTCTGATATAACTCTGTCAGAGGAAACCATTAGACTGTCTCTGATATAACTCTGTCAGAGAGAAACCATTAGACTGTCTCTGATATAACTCTGTCAGAGGAAACCATTAGACTGTCTCTGATATAACTCTGTCAGAGAGGAACCATTAGACTGTCTCTGATATAACTCTGTCAGAGAGAAACCATTAGACTGTCTCTGATATAACTCTGTCAGAGGAAACCATTAGACTGTCTCTGATATAACTCTGTCAGAGAAACCATTAGACTGTCTCTGATATAACTCTGTCAGAGAGAAACCATTAGACTGTCTCTGATATAACTCTGTCAGAGGGAAACCATTAGAAACCATGTCTCTGATATAACTCTGTCAGAGAGAAACCATTAGACTGTCTCTGATATAACTCTGTCAGAGAGAAACCATTAGACTGTCTCTGATATAACTCTGTCAGAGAGAAACCATTAGACTGTCTCTGATATAACTCTGTCAGAGAGAAACCATTAGACTGTCTCTGATATAACTCTGTCAGAGAGAAACCATTAGACTGTCTCTGATATAACTCTGTCAGAGAGAAACCATTAGACTGTCTCTGATATAACTCTGTCAGAGAGAAACCATTAGACTGTCTCTGATATAACTCTGTCAGAGAGGGAAACCATTAGACTGTCTCTGATATAACTCTGTCAGAGAGAAACCATTAGACTGTCTCTGATATAACTCTGTCAGAGGGAAACCATTAGACTGTCTCTGATATAACTCTGTCAGAGAGAAACCATTAGACTGTCTCTGATATAACTCTGTCAGAGAGAAACCATTAGACTGTCTCTGATATAACTCTGTCAGAGAGAGAAAACCATTAGACTGTCTCTGATATAACTGTCTCTGAGAGAGAAACCATTAGACTGTCTCTGATATAACTCTGTCAGAGGGGAAACCATTAGACTGTCTCTGATATAACTCTGTCAGAGAGAAACCATTAGACTGTCTCTGATATAACTCTGTCAGAGAGAAACCATTAGACTGTCTCTGATATAACTCTGTCAGAGGAAACCATTAGACTGTCTCTGATATAACTCTGTCAGAGAGAAACCATTAGACTGTCTCTGATATAACTCTGTCAGAGAGAAACCATTAGACTGTCTCTGATATAACTCTGTCAGAGGGGAACCATTAGACTGTCTCTGATATCACTCTGTCAGAGAGAAACCATTAGACTGTCTCTGATATAACTGTGTCAGAGGGGAACAATTAGACTGTCTCTGATATAACTCTGTCAGAGAGAAACCATTAGACTGTCTCTGATATAACTCTGTCAGAGGGGAACCATTAGACTGTCTCTGATATAACTCTGTCAGAGAGAAACCATTAGACTGTCTCTGATATAATTCTGTCAGAGGGGAACCATTAGAAACCATAAGACTGTCCCTGATATAATTCTGTCAGAGAGAAACCATTAGACTGTCTCTGATATAACTCTGTCAGAGAGAAACCATTAGACTGTCTCTGATATAACTCTGTCAGAGAGAAACCATTAGACTGTCTCTGATATAACTCTGTCAGAGAGAAACCATTAGACTGTCTCTGATATAACTCTGTCAGAGAGAAACCATTAGACTGTCTCTGATATAACTCTGTCAGAGAGAAACCATTAGACTGTCTCTGATATAACTCTGTCAGAGAGAAACCATTAGACTGTCTCTGATATAACTCTGTCAGAGAGAAACCATTAGACTGTCTCTGATATAACTCTGTCAGAGAGAAACCATTAGACTGTCTCTGATATAACTCTGTCAGAGAGAAACCATTAGACTGTCTCTGATATAACTCTGTCAGAGAGAAACCATTAGACTGTCATATAACTCTGTCAGAGGGAAACCATTAGACTGTCTCTGATATAACTCTGTCAGAGAGAAACCATTAGACTGTCTCTGATATAACTCTGTCAGAGAGAAACCATTAGACTGTCTCTGATATAACTCTGTCAGAGGGAAACCATTAGACTGTCTCTGATATAACTCTGTCAGAGAGAAACCATTAGACTGTCTCTGATATAACTCTGTCAGAGGAAACCATTAGACTGTCTCTGATATAACTCTGTCAGAGGGAACCATTAGACTGTCTCTGATATAACTCTGTCAGAGAGAAACCATTAGACTGTCTCTGATATAACTCTGTCAGAGGAAACCATTAGACTGTCCTGATATAACTCTGTCAGAGGAAACCATCTGTCTCTGATATAACTCTGTCAGAGAGAAACCATTAGACTGTCTCTGATATAACTCTGTCAGAGGAACCATTAGACTGTCTCTGATATAACTCTGTCAGAGAGAAACCATTAGACTGTCTCTGATATAACTCTGTCAGAGAGAAACCATTAGACTGTCTCTGATATAACTCTGTCAGAGAAAACCATTAGACTGTCTCTGATATAACTCTGTCAGAGAGAAACCATTAGACTGTCTCTGATATAACTCTGTCAGAGAGAAACCATTAGACTGTCTCTGATATAACTCTGTCAGAGAGAAACCATTAGACTGTCTCTGATATAACTCTGTCAGAGAGAAACCATTAGACTGTCTCTGATATAACTCTGTCAGAGAGAAACCATTAGACTGTCTCTGATATAACTCTGTCAGAGAGAAACCATTAGACTGTCTCTGATATAACTCTGTCAGAGAGAAACCATTAGACTGTCTCTGATATAACTCTGTCAGAGAGAAACCATTAGACTGTCTCTGATATAACTCTGTCAGAGAGAAACCATTAGACTGTCTCTGATATAACTCTGTCAGAGAGAAACCATTAGACTGTCTCTGATATAACTCTGTCAGAGAGAAACCATTAGACTGTCTCTGATATAACTCTGTCAGAGAGAAACCATTAGACTGTCTCTGATATAACTCTGTCAGAGGAAACCATTAGACTGTCTCTGATATAACTCTGTCAGAGAGGAAACCATTAGACTGTCTCTGATATAACTCTGTCAGAGAGAAACCATTAGACTGTCTCTGATATAACTCTGTCAGAGAGAAACCATAAGACTGTCTCTGATATAACTCTGTCAGAGGGAAACCATTAGACTGTCTCTGATATAACTCTGTCAGAGAGAAACCATTAGACTGTCTCTGATATAACTCTGTCAGAGAGAAACCATTAGACTGTCTCTGATATAACTCTGTCAGAGGAAACCATTAGACTGTCTCTGATATAACTCTGTCAGAGAGAACCATTAGACTGTCTCTGATATAACTCTGTCAGAGGGGAATCATTAGACTGTCTCTGATATAACTCTGTCAGAGAGAAACCATTAGACTGTCTCTGATATAACTCTGTCAGAGAGAAACCATTAGACTGTCTCTGATATAACTCTGTCAGAGGGAACCATTAGACTGTCTCTGATATAACTCTGTCAGAGAGAAACCATTAGACTGTCTCTGATATAACTCTGTCAGAGGGGAAACCATAAGACTGTCCCTCTGATATAACTCTGTCAGAGGGAACCATTAGACTGTCTCTGATATAACTCTGTCAGAGAGAAACCATTAGACTGTCTCTGATATAACTCTGTCAGAGGGGAAACCATTAGACTGTCTCTGATATAACTCTGTCAGAGAGAAACCATTAGACTGTCTCTGATATAACTCTGTCAGAGAGAAACCATTAGACTGTCTCTGATATAACTCTGTCAGAGGGAAACCATTAGACTGTCTCTGATATAACTCTGTCAGAGAGAAACCATTAGACTGTCTCTGATATAACTCTGTCAGAGGGAAACCATTAGACTGTCTCTGATATAACTCTGTCAGAGAGAAACCATTAGACTGTCTCTGATATAACTCTGTCAGAGAGAAACCATTAGACTGTCTCTGATATAACTCTGTCAGAGAGAAACCATTAGACTGTCTCTGATATAACTCTGTCAGAGGAAACCATTAGACTGTCTCTGATATAACTCTGTCAGAGAGAAACCATTAGACTGTCTCTGATATAACTCTGTCAGAGAGAAACCATTAGACTGTCTCTGATATAACTCTGTCAGAGAGAACCATTAGACTGTCTCTGATATAACTCTGTCAGAGAGAAACCATTAGACTGTCTCTGATATAACTCTGTCAGAGAGAAACCATTAGACTGTCTCTGATATAACTCTGTCAGAGAGAAACCATTAGACTGTCTCTGATATAACTCTGTCAGAGGAAACCATTAGACTGTCTCTGATATAACTCTGTCAGAGGAAACCATTAGACTGTCTCTGATATAACTCTGTCAGAGGGAAACCATTAGACTGTCTCTGATATAACTCTGTCAGAGAGAAACCATTAGACTGTCTCTGATATAATTCTGTCAGAGGGGAACCATTAGAAACAGAGGTAGTATTCGAAGGGACCATAAGACTGTCTCTGATATAACTCTGTCAGAGAGAAACCATTAGACTGTCTCTGATATAACTCTGTCAGAGGAAACCATTAGACTGTCTCTGATATAACTCTGTCAGAGAGAAACCATTAGACTGTCATATAACTCTGTCAGAGAGAAACCATTAGACTGTCTCTGATATAACTCTGTCAGAGGGGAAACCATTAGACTGTCTCTGATATAACTCTGTCAGAGAGAAACCATTAGACTGTCTCTGATATAACTCTGTCAGAGAGAAACCATTAGACTGTCTCTGATATAACTCTGTCAGAGAGAAACCATTAGACTGTCTCTGATATAACTCTGTCAGAGGGGAACCATTAGAAATAACCATTAGAGAAACTTAGACTGTCTCTGATATAACTCTGTCAGAGAAACCATTAGACTGTCTCTGATATAACTCTGTCAGAGGAAACCATTAGACTGTCTCTGATATAACTCTGTCAGAGGAAACCATTAGACTGTCTCTGATATAACTCTGTCAGAGGAAACCATTAGACTGTCTCTGATATAACTCTGTCAGAGAGAACCATTAGACTGTCTCTGATATAACTCTGTCAGAGAGAAACCATTAGACTGTCTCTGATATAATCTGTCAGAGGGGAACCATTAGAAACTAAGACTGTCCCTGATATAACTCTGTCAGAGAGAAACCATTAGACTGTCTCTGATATAACTCTGTCAGAGAGAAACCATTAGACTGTCTCTGATATAACTCTGTCAGAGAGAAACCATTAGACTGTCTCTGATATAACTCTGTCAGAGAGAAACCATTAGACTGTCTCTGATATAACTCTGTCAGAGAGAAACCATTAGACTGTCTCTGATATAACTCTGTCAGAGAGAAACCATTAGACTGTCTCTGATATAACTCTGTCAGAGAGAAACCATTAGACTGTCTCTGATATAACTCTGTCAGAGAGAAACCATTAGACTGTCTCTGATATAACTCTGTCAGAGGGGAAACCATTAGACTGTCTCTGATATAACTCTGTCAGAGAGAAACCATTAGACTGTCTCTGATATAACTCTGTCAGAGAAGAAACCATTAGACTGTCTCTGATATAACTCTGTCAGAGGGGAACCATTAGACTGTCTCTGATATAACTCTGTCAGAGAGAAACCATTAGACTGTCTCTGATATAACTCTGTCAGAGAGAAACCATTAGACTGTCTCTGATATAACTCTGTCAGAGGGAACCATTAGACTGTCTCTGATATAACTCTGTCAGAGAGAAACCATTAGACTGTCTCTGATATAACTCTGTCAGAGAGAAACCATTAGACTGTCTCTGATATAACTCTGTCAGAGGAAACCATTAGACTGTCTCTGATATAACTCTGTCAGAGAGAACCATTAGACTGTCTCTGATATAACTCTGTCAGAGAGAAACCATTAGACTGTCTCTGATATAACTCTGTCAGAGGAAACCATTAGACTGTCTCTGATATAACTCTGTCAGAGGGGAACCATTAGACTGTCTCTGATATAACTCTGTCAGAGAGAAACCATTAGACTGTCTCTGATATAACTCTGTCAGAGGGGAAACCATTAGACTGTCCCTGATATAACTCTGTCAGAGAGAAACCATTAGACTGTCTCTGATATAACTCTGTCAGAGGAAACCATTAGAACAGAGAAAACATTAGACTGTCTCATATAACTCTGTCAGAGAGAAACCATTAGACTGTCTCTGATATAACTCTGTCAGAGGAAACCATTAGACTGTCTCTGATATAACTCTGTCAGAGAGAAACCATTAGACTGTCTCTGATATAACTCTGTCAGAGGGGAACCATTAGACTGTCTCTGATATAACTCTGTCAGAGAGAAACCATTAGACTGTCTCTGATATAACTCTGTCAGAGAGAAACCATTAGACTGTCTCTGATATAACTCTGTCAGAGGGAAACCATTAGACTGTCTCTGATATAACTCTGTCAGAGAGAAACCATTAGACTGTCTCTGATAAACTTGTCAGAGGGAACCATTATGTCTCTGATATAACTCTGTCAGAGAGAAACCATTAGACTGTCTCTGATATAACTCTGTCAGAGAGAAACCATTAGACTGTCATTGATATAACTCTGTCAGAGGGAAACCATTAGACTGTCTCTGATATAACTCTGTCAGCAGAAACCATTAGACTGTCTCTGATATAACTCTGTCAGAGAGAAACCATTAGACTGTCTCTGATATAACTCTGTCAGAGGAAACCATTAGACTGTCTCTGATATAACTCTGTCAGAGAGAAACCATTAGACTGTCTCTGATATAACTCTGTCAGAGAGAAACCATTAACTGAGACTGTCTCTGATATAACTCAGTGCCAATGTCAGAGGGGAAACCATTAGACTGTCTCTGATATAACTCTGTCAGAAGAAACCATTAGACTGTCTCTGATATAACTCTGTCAGAGAGAAACCATTAGACTGTCTCTGATATAACTCTGTCAGAGAGAAACCATTAGACTGTCTCTGATATAACTCTGTCAGAGACCATTAGACTGTCTCTGATATAACTCTGTCAGAGGGGAACCATTAGACTGTCTCTGATATAACTCTGTCAGAGAGAAACCATTAGACTGTCTCTGATATAACTCTGTCAGAGAGGGAACCATTAGACTGTCTCTGATATAACTCTGTCAGAGAGAAACCATTAGACTGTCTCTGATATAACTCTGTCAGAGAGAAACCATTAGACTGTCTCTGATATAACTCTGTCAGAGAGAACCATTACTCCTGTCTCTGATATAACTCTGTCAGAAGAAACCATTAGACTGTCTAAGATATAACTCTGTCAGAGGAAACCATTAGACTGTCATATAACTCTGTCAGAGAAACCATTAGACTGTCTCTGATATAACTCTGTCAGAGGAAACCATTAGACTGTCTCTGATATAACTCTGTCAGAGAGAAACCATTAGACTGTCTCTGATATAACTCTGTCAGAGGAAACCATTAGACTGTCTCTGATATAACTCTGTCAGAGAGAAACCATTAGACTGTCTCTGATATAACTCTGTCAGAGAGAAACCATTAGACTGTCTCTGATATAACTCTGTCAGAGGGGAACCATTAGACTGTCTCTGATATAACTCTATCAGAGAGGAACTGAGGGCTCCCTGCCAGTAACTCTGTCAGAGAGAAACCATTAGACTGTCTCTGATATAACTCTGTCAGAGGAAACCATTAGACTGTCTCTGATATAACTCTGTCAGAGAGAAACCATTAGACTGTCTCTGATATAACTCTGTCAGAGAGAAACCATTAGACTGTCTCTGATATAACTCTGTCAGAGGGGAAACCATTAGACTGTATAACTCTGAGAGGGAACCATATAACTCTGTCAGAGAGAAACCATTAGACTGTCTCTGATATAACTCTGTCAGAGAGAAACCATTAGACTGTCTCTGATATAACTCTGTCAGAGGCTGAAACCATTAGACTGTCTCTGATATAACTCTGTCAGAGAGAAACCATTAGACTGTCTCTGATATAACTCTGTCAGAGAGAAACCATGACTGTCTCTGATATAACTCTGTCAGAGAGAAACCATTAGACTGTCTCTGATATAACTCTGTCAGAGAGAAACCATTAGACTGTCTCTGATATAACTCTGTCAGAGGGGAACCATTAGACTGTCTCTGATATAACTCTGTCAGAGAGAAACCATTAGACTGTCTCTGATATAACTCTGTCAGAGAAAACCATTAGACTGTCTCTGATATAACTCTGTCAGAGGGAAACCATTAGACTGTCTCTGATATAACTCTGTCAGAGAGAAACCATTAGACTGTCTCTGATATAACTCTGTCAGAGGAAACCATTAGACTGTCTCTGATATAACTCTGTCAGAGGGGAAACCATTAGACTGTCTCTGATATAACTCTGTCAGAGAGAAACCATTAGACTGTCTCTGATATAACTCTGTCAGAGGGAAACCATTAGACTGTCTCTGATATAACTCTGTCAGAGAGAAACCATTAGACTGTCTCTGATATAACTCTGTCAGAGGAAACCATTAGACTGTCTCTGATATAACTCTGTCAGAGAGAAACCATTAGACTGTCTCTGATATAACTCTGTCAGAGAGAAACCATTAGACTGTCTCTGATATAACTCTGTCAGAGAGGAACCATTAGACTGTCTCTGATATAACTCTGTATAACCATTAGACTGTCTCTGATATAACTCTGCCAGAGGAAACCATTAGACTGTCTCTGATATAACTCTGTCAGAGGGGAACCATTAGACTGTCTCTGATATAACTCTGTCAGAGAGAAACCATTAGACTGTCTCTGATATAACTCTGTCAGAGGGAACCATTAGACTGTCTCTGATATAACTCTGTCAGAGAGAAACCATTAGACTGTCTCTGATATAATTCTGTCAGAGGGGAACCATTAGAAACTGTCTCCACTGATATAACTCTGTCAGAGAGAAACCATTAGACTGTCTCTGATATAACTCTGTCAGAGAGAAACCATTAGACTGTCTCTGATATAACTCTGTCAGAGGGAAACCATTAGACTGTCTCTGATATAACTCTGTCAGAGAGAAACCATTAGACTGTCTCTGATATAACTCTGTCAGAGAGAAACCATTAGACTGTCTCTGATATAACTCTGTCAGAGGAAACCATTAGACTGTCTCTGATATAACTCTGTCAGAGGGGAACCATTAGACTGTCTCTGATATAACTCTGTCAGAGGGAAACCATTAGACTGTCTCTGATATAACTCTGTCAGAGAGAAACCATTAGACTGTCTCTGATATAACTCTGTCAGAGAGAAACCATTAGACTGTCTCTGATATAACTCTGTCAGAGAGAAACCATTAGACTGTCTCTGATATAACTCTGTCAGAGAGAAACCATTAGACTGTCTCTGATATAACTCTGTCAGAGACCATTAGACTGTCTCTGATATAACTCTGTCAGAGAGAAACCATTAGACTGTCTCTGATATAACTCTGTCAGAGGAAACCATTAGACTGTCTCTGATATAACTCTGTCAGAGAGAAACCATTAGACTGTCTCTGATATAACTCTGTCAGAGAGAAACCATTAGACTGTCTCTGATATAACTCTGTCAGAGAGAAACCATTAGACTGTCTCTGATATAACTCTGTCAGAGGAAACCATTAGACTGTCTCTGATATAACTCTGTCAGAGAGAAACCATTAGACTGTCTCTGATATAACTCTGTCAGAGGGAAACCATTAGACTGTCTCTGATATAACTCTGTCAGAGAGAAACCATTAGACTGTCTCTGATATAACTCTGTCAGAGGGAAACCATTAGAAACCAGACTGTCTCTGATATAACTCTGTCAGAGAGAAACCATTAGACTGTCTCTGATATAACTCTGTCAGAGAGAAACCATTAGACTGTCTCTGATATAACTCTGTCAGAGAGAAACCATTAGACTGTCTCTGATATAACTCTGTCAGAGAGAAACCATTAGACTGTCTCTGATATAACTCTGTCAGAGGGGAACCATTAGACTGTCTCTGATATAACTCTGTCAGAGAGAAACCATTAGACTGTCTCTGATATAACTCTGTCAGAGAGAAACCATTAGACTGTCTCTGATATAACTCTGTCAGAGGAAACCATTAGACTGTCTCTGATATAACTCTGTCAGAGGGGAAACCATTAGACTGTCTCTGATATAACTCTGTCAGAGAGAAACCATTAGACTGTCTCTGATATAACTCTGTCAGAGGGAAACCATTAGACTGTCTCTGATATAACTCTGTCAGAGAGAAACCATAAGACTGTCTCTGATATAACTCTGTCAGAGAGAAACCATTAGACTGTCTCTGATATAACTCTGTCAGAGAGAAACCATTAGACTGTCTCTGATATAACTCTGTCAGAGAGAAACCATTAGACTGTCTCTGATATAACTCTGTCAGAGGAAACCATTAGACTGTCTCTGATATAACTCTGTCAGAGGGGAAAACCATTAGACTGTCTCTGATATAACTCTGTCAGAGAGAAACCATTAGACTGTCTCTGATATAACTCTGTCAGAGGAAACCATTAGAAAGAGAGAAACCATTAGACTGTCTCTGATATAACTCTGTCAGAGGAAACCATTAGACTGTCTCTGATATAACTCTGTCAGAGGGGAAACCATTAGACTGTCTCTGATATAACTCTGTCAGAGAGAAACCATTAGACTGTCTCTGATATAACTCTGTCAGAGAGAAACCATTAGACTGTCTCTGATATAACTCTGTCAGAGAGAAACCATTAGACTGTCTCTGATATAACTCTGTCAGAGGAAACCATTAGACTGTCTCTGATATAACTCTGTCAGAGAGAAACCATTAGACTGTCTCTGATATAACTCTGTCAGAGAGAAACCATTAGACTGTCTCTGATATAACTCTGTCAGAGAGAAACCATTAGACTGTCTCTGATATAACTCTGTCAGAGAGAAACCATTAGACTGTCTCTGATATAACTCTGTCAGAGAGAAACCATAAGACTGTCTCTGATATAACTCTGTCAGAGGGGAAACCATTAGACTGTCTCTGATATAACTCTGTCAGAGAGAAACCATTAGACTGTCTCTGATATAACTCTGTCAGAGAAACCATTAGAAACCATAAGACTGTCTCTGATATAACTCTGTCAGAGGGAAACCATTAGACTGTCTCTGATATAACTCTGTCAGAGAGAAACCATTAGACTGTCTCTGATATAACTCTGTCAGAGGAAACCATTAGACTGTCTCTGATATAACTCTGTCAGAGGGGAAACCATTAGACTGTCTCTGATATAACTCTGTCAGAGAGAAACCATTAGACTGTCTCTGATATAACTCTGTCAGAGGGGAACCATTAGAAACCATAAGACTGTCTCTGATATAACTCTGTCAGAGAGAAACCATTAGACTGTCTCTGATATAACTCTGTCAGAGGGAAACCATTAGACTGTCTCTGATATAACTCTGTCAGAGAGAAACCATTAGACTGTCTCTGATATAACTCTGTCAGAGAGAAACCATTAGACTGTCTCTGATATAACTCTGTCAGAGAGAAACCATTAGACTGTCTCTGATATAACTCTGTCAGAGGGAAACCATTAGACTGTCTCTGATATAACTCTGTCAGAGAGAAACCATTAGACTGTCTCTGATATAACTCTGTCAGAGAGAAACCATTAGACTGTCTCTGATATAACTCTGTCAGAGAGAAACCATTAGACTGTCTCTGATATAACTCTGTCAGAGAGAAACCATTAGACTGTCTCTGATATAACTCTGTCAGAGGAAACCATTAGACTGTCTCTGATATAACTCTGTCAGAGGGGAACCATTAGACTGTCTCTGATATAACTATAGACTGTCTCTGATATAACTCTGTCAGAGAGAAACCATTAGACTGTCTCTGATATAACTCTGTCAAACCATTAGACTGTCTCTGATATAACTCTGTCAGAGAGAAACCATTAGACTGTCTCTGATATAACTCTGTCAGAGGGGAACCATTAGACTGTCTCTGATATAACTCTGTCAGAGAGAAACCATTAGACTGTCTCTGATATAACTCTGTCAGAGAGAAACCATAAGACTGTCTCTGATATAACTCTGTCAGAGGGGAACCATTAGACTGTCTCTGATATAACTCTGTCAGAGAGAAACCATTAGACTGTCTCTGATATAACTCTGTCAGAGAGAAACCATTAGACTGTCTCTGATATAACTCTGTCAGAGGAAACCATTAGACTGTCTCTGATATAACTCTGTCAGAGGGAAACCATTAGACTGTCTCTGATATAACTCTGTCAGAGAGAAACCATTAGACTGTCTCTGATATAACTCTGTCAGAGGGGAAACCATTAGAAACCATAAGACTGTCTCTGATATAACTCTGTCAGAGGGAACCATTAGACTGTCTCTGATATAACTCTGTCAGAGAGAAACCATTAGACTGTCTCTGATATAACTCTGTCAGAGAGAAACCATTAGACTGTCTCTGATATAACTCTGTCAGAGAGAAACCATTAGACTGTCTCTGATATAACTCTGTCAGAGAGAAACCATTAGACTGTCTCTGATATAACTCTGTCAGAGGGGAACCATTAGACTGTCTCTGATATAACTCTGTCAGAGAGAAACCATTAGACTGTCTCTGATATAACTCTGTCAGAGAGAAACCATTAGACTGTCTCTGATATAACTCTGTCAGAGGGGAACCATTAGACTGTCTCTGATATAACTCTGTCAGAGAGAAACCATTAGACTGTCTCTGATATAACTCTGTAGGAGGGGAATCATTAGACTGTGTCTGATATAACTCTGTCAGAGGGGAACCATTAGACTGTCTCTGATATAACTCTGTCAGAGAGAAACCATTAGACTGTCTCTGATATAACTCTGTAGGAGGGGAATCATTAGACTGTCTCTGATATAACTCTGTCAGAGAGAAACCATTAGACTGTCATCAGAGGAAACCATTAGACTGTCTCTGATATAACTCTGTCAGAGAGAAACCATTAGACTGTCTCTGAT
The DNA here is from genome assembly GCF_018296145.1 of Oncorhynchus tshawytscha. Taxonomy (NCBI): domain Eukaryota; kingdom Metazoa; phylum Chordata; class Actinopteri; order Salmoniformes; family Salmonidae; genus Oncorhynchus; species Oncorhynchus tshawytscha. The sequence goes on along the minus strand of NW_024607825.1, from coordinate 1,560 downwards.
ATAACTCTGTCAGAGAGAAACCATTAGACTGTCTCTGATATAACTCTGTCAGAGAGAAACCATAAGACTGTCTCTGATATAACTCTGTCAGAGGAAACCATTAGACTGTCTCTGATATAACTCTGTCAGAGAGAAACCATTAGACTGTCTCTGATATAACTCTGTCAGAGGAAATTTAGACTGTCTCTGAGTCAGAGGAAACCATTAGACTGTCTCTGATATAACTCTGTCAGAGGGGAACCATTAGACTGTCTCTGATATAACTCTGTCAGAGAGAAACCATTAGACTGTCTCTGATATAACTCTGTCAGAGAGAAACCATTAGACTGTCTCTGATATAACTCTGTCAGAGAGAAACCATTAGACTGTCTCTGATATAACTGTCAGAGAGAAACCATTAGACTGTCTCTGAATAACTCTGTCAGAGGGAAACCATTAGACTGTCTCTGATATAACTCTGTCAGAGAGAAACCATTAGACTGTCTCTGATATAACTCTGTCAGAGAGGAACCATATACTAGAAGAAACCATTAGACTGTCTCTGATATAACTCTGTCAGAGAGAAACCATTAGACTGTCAGAGGAAACCATCTGATATAACTCTGTCAGAGAGAAACCATTAGACTGTCTCTGATATAACTCTGTCAGAGAGAAACCATTAGACTGTCTCTGATATAACTCTGTCAGAGAGAAACCATTAGACTGTCTCTGATATAACTCTGTCAGAGAGAAACCATTAGACTGTCTCTGATATAACTCTGTCAGAGGGAAACCATTAGACTGTCTCTGATATAACTCTGTCAGAGAGAAACCATTAGACTGTCTCTGATATAATTCTGTCAGAGGGGAAACCATTAGAAACCATAAGACTGTCCCTGATATAACTCTGTCAGAGAGAAACCATTAGACTGTTCCTGATATAACTGTCAGAGAGAAACCATTAGACTGTCTCTGATATAACAGAGGAAACCATTAGACTGTCTCTGATATAACTCCAGAGGGGAACCATTAGACTGTCTCTGATATAACTCTGTCAGAGAGAAACCATTAGACTGTCTGCTGATATAACTCTGTCAGAGAGAAACCATTAGAAACCATTAGACTGACTGTCTCTGATATAACTCTGTCAGAGGGGAACCATTAGACTGTCTCTGATATAACTCTGTCAGAGAGAAACCATTAGACTGTCTCTGATATAACTCTGTCAGAGAGAAACCATTAGACTGTCTCTGATATAACTCTGTCAGAGGGAAACCATTAGACTGTCTCTGATATAACTCTGTCAGAGAGAAACCAGAGAAACCATTAGACTGTCTCTGATATAACTCTGTCAGAAAAACCATTAGACTGTCTCTGATATAACTCTGTCAGAGAAACCATTAGAAACCATTAGACTGTCCCTGATATAACTCTGTCAGAGGAAACCATTAGACTGTCTCTGATATAACTCTGTCAGAGGGGAACCATTAGACTGTCTCTGATATAACTCTGTCAGAGAGAAACCATTAGACTGTCTCTGATATAATTCTGTCAGAGGGAAACCATTAGAAACCATAAGAC
>NW_024607824.1:37500-38575 GCF_018296145.1 Oncorhynchus tshawytscha | reverse complement strand
ACAGAGACAGAAAGAGAGGACAGAGACAGAAAAGAGAGTGAAACAGAGACAGAAAGAGAAAGAGAGACAGAAGAGACAGAAAGAGAGACAGAGGACTAGAAAGAGAGTGAAACGAGGACAGAAAGAGAGACAGAGACAGGAAAGAGAGACAGAGACAGCAAGAGAGACAGAGACAGAAAGAGGACAAGAGACATAAAGATAAAGAGAGACAGAGAGACAGAGAGAGACAGAAAGAGAGACAGAAAGATAACAGAAAGAGAGAGACAGTTACACTGTTACATATATACTAAGAAAAACATACACGTTGTTACACGCGTTACATCGAGTACATCAAGAAACACACTGTTGATATACACGTTGTTACACGTTGTTTACATATATATACACGTTGCCATACACTGCGCCATCACACACGTGTTATTACACGCTACATATCACACTAATATACACTGTTATATATATATTTGAAAGAGAGACAGAAAGAGAGAGACAGAAAGAGAGACAGAGACAAAGAGTCAGAAAGAGACAGAAAGAGACCTAAAGAGACAGAAAGAGAGTGAACAGAGACAGAAAAAGAGAGACAGAAAGACAGAGACAGAAAGAGAGACAGAGACAGACAGAAAGAGAAACAGAGACAGAAAGAGAGACAGAGACAGAAAGAGAGTGAACAGAGATGAAAGAGACAGAGACAGAGACAGAAAGAGAGTGAAACAGAGACAGAAAGAGACAGAGACAGAAAGAGAGACAGAGACAGAAAGAGAGGAAACAGAGACACAGAAAGGAGACAGAGACAGAAAGAGAGTGAAAACAGAGACAGAAGAGTAGAAAGAGGACAGAGACAGAAAGAGGGACAGAAGACAGAAAGAGAGTGAAACAGAGACAGAAAGAGAGGGACAGAGACGAAGAGAGTTAACAGAGCAGAAAAGAGAGGGACAGAGACAGAAAGAGAGATGAAAAAGAGACAGAAAGAGAGACAGAGACAGAAAGAGAGACAGAGACAGAAAGAGAGAAGAGACAGAAAGAGAGACAGAGACAGAAAGAGAGACAGAGACAGAGACAGAAACAGAGACAGAAA
>NW_024607824.1:0-30000 GCF_018296145.1 Oncorhynchus tshawytscha | reverse complement strand
TTCCCACTGTTGTTACAGCTTCCACTGTCTGCTTCTCACTGTTGTTACAGAAACATAAAAACATTGATGTCTAGGAAGGAACTGGGGTTACAGCTTCCACTGGAAGGAAGGAAGGGAGGAAGGAACTGGGGAGAGCTTCCACTGTCTGCTTTCACTGTTGTTACAGCTTCCACTGTCTGAAGGAAGGAAGGAAGGAAGGACCAAGGAAGGAAGGGAGGAAGGAAGGACTGTTGAAGGAAGGAAGGAAGGAAGGAAGGAAAGAAGGAAAGAAGTAAGGAAGGAAGGAAAACAGAGGGGGAGAGAATGAAGGAAGGAAGGAAGGAAGGAAGGAAGGAAGGAAGGAAGGAAGGAAGGAAGGAAGGAAGGAAGGAGATACTTTATTTTTATTTTCTCACTCCTGTGTTTCTCTTATATTCTTCCACTGTCTGCTTCCCACTGTTGTTTCAGCTTCCACTGTCTGCTTCCCACTGTTGTTACAGCTTCCACTGTCTGCTTCCCACTGTTGTTACAGCTTCCACTGTCTGCTTCTCACTGTTGTTACAGCTTCCACTGTCTGCTTCCCACTGTTGTTACAGCTTCCACTGTCTGCTTCTCACTGTTGTTACAGCTTCCACTGTCTGCTTCCCACTCACTGTTGTTACAGCTTCCACTGTCTGCTTCTCACTGTTGTTACAGCTTCCACTGTCTGCTTCTCACTGTTGTTACAGCTTCCACTGTCTGCTTCTCACTGTTGTTACAGCTTCCACTGTCTGCTTCTCACTGTTTTACAGCTTCCACTGTCTGCTTCTCACTGTTGTTACAGCTTCCACTGTCTGCTTCTCACTGTTGTTACAGCTTCCACTGTCTGCTTCCCACTGTTGTTACAGCTTCCACTGTCTGCTTCCCACTTCTCACTGTTGTTACAGCTTCCACTGTCTGCTTCCTACTTCTCACTGTTGTTACAGCTTCCACTGTCTGCTTCCCACTGTTGTTACAGCTTCCACTGTCTGCTTCCCACTGTTGTTACAGCTTCCACTGTCTGCTTCCCACTGTTGTTACAGCTTCCACTGTCTGCTTCCCACTGTTGTTACAGCTTCCACTGTCTGCTTCCCACTGTTGTTACTGTTGTTACAGCTTCCACTGTCTGCTTCCCACTGTTGTTACAGCTTCCACTGTCTGCTTCCCACTGTTGTTACAGCTTCCACTGTCTGCTTCCCACTGTTGTTACAGCTTCCACTGTCTGCTTCCCACTTCCCACTGTTGTTACAGCTTCCACTGTCTGCTTCCCACTGTTGTTACAGTTTCCACTGTCTGCTTCTCACTGTTGTTACAGCTTCCACTGTCTGCTTCCACTGTTGTTACAGCTTCCACTGTCTGCTTCTCACTGTTGTTACAGCTTCCACTGTCTGCTTCTCACTGTTGTTACAGCTTCCACTGTCTGCTTCTCACTGTTGTTACAGCTCACTGTCTGCTTCTCACTGTTGTTACAGCTTCCACTGTCTGCTTCTCACTGTTGTTACAGCTTCCACTGTCTGCTTCTCACTGTTGTTACAGTTTCCACTGTCTGCTTCTCACTGTTGTTACAGCTTCCACTGTCTGCTTCTCACTGTTGTTACAGCTTCCACTGTCTGCTTCTCACTGTTGTTACAGCTTCCACTGTCTGCTTCTCACTGTTGTTACAGCTTCCACTGTCTGCTTCTCACTGTTGTTACAGCTTCCACTGTCTGCTTCTCACTGTTGTTACAGTTTCCACTGTCTGCTTCTCACTGTTGTTACTGTGTCTGCTTCTCACTGTTGTTACAGCTTCCACTTCTCACTGTTGTTACAGCTTCCACTGTCTGCTTCCACTGTTGTTACAGCTTCCACTGTCTGCTTCCACTTCACACTGTTGTTACAGCTTCCACTGTCTGCTTCCACTGTTGTTACAGCTTCCACTGTCTGCTTCTCACTGTTGTTACAGCTTCCACTGTCTGCTTCTCACTGTTGTTACAGCTTCCACTGTCTGCTTCCACTGTTGTTACAGCTTCCACTGTCTGCTTCCCACTCACTGTTGTTACAGCTTCCACTGTCTGCTTCTCACTGTTGTTACAGCTTCCACTGTCTGCTTCTCACTGTTGTTACAGCTTCCACTGTCTGCTTCCCACTGTTGTTACAGCTTCCACTGTCTGCTTCCCACTTCTCACTGTTGTTACAGCTTCCACTGTCTGCTTCCTACTTCTCACTGTTGTTACAGCTTCCACTGTCTGCTTCCCACTGTTGTTACAGCTTCCACTGTCTGCTTCCCACTGTTGTTACAGCTTCCACTGTCTGCTTCCCACTGTTGTTACAGCTTCCACTGTCTGCTTCCCACTGTTGTTACAGCTTCCACTGTCTGCTTCCCACTGTTGTTACAGCTTCCACTGTCTGCTTCCCACTGTTGTTACAGCTTCCACTGTCTGCTTCCCACTGTTGTTACAGCTTCCACTGTCTGCTTCCCACTGTTGTTACAGCTTCCACTGTCTGCTTCTTCCCACTGTTGTTACAGCTTCCACTGTCTGCTTCCCACTGTTGTTACAGCTTCCACTGTCTGCTTCCCACTGTTGTTACAGCTTCCACTGTCTGCTTCTCACTGTTGTTACAGCTTCCACTGTCTGCTTCTCACTGTTGTTACAGCTTCCACTGTCTGCTTCCCACTTCACTGTTGTTACAGCTTCCACTGTCTGCTTCTCACTGTTGTTACAGCTTCCACTGTCTGCTTCTCACTGTTGTTACAGCTTCCACTGTCTGCTTCTCACTGTTGTTACAGCTTCCACTGTCTGCTTCCCACTCACTGTTGTTACAGCTTCCACTGTCTGCTTCTCACTGTTGTTACAGCTTCCACTGTCTGCTTCTCACTGTTGTTACAGCTTCCACTGTCTGCTTCCCACTTCACTGTTGTTACAGCTTCCACTGTCTGCTTCTTCACACTGTTGTTACAGCTTCCACTGTCTGCTTCCCACTTCTCACTGTTGTTACAGCTTCCACTGTCTGCTTCTCACTGTTGTTACAGCTTCCACTGTCTGCTTCTCACTGTTGTTACAGCTTCCACTGTCTGCTTCCACTGTTGTTACAGCTTCCACTGTCTGCTTCTTCACTGTTGTTACAGCTTCCACTGTCTGCTTCCCACTTCTCACTGTTGTTACAGCTTCCACTGTCTGCTTCCACTTCTCTGTTGTTACAGCTTCCACTGTCTGCTTCTCACTGTTGTTACAGCTTCCACTGTCTGCTTCTCACTGTTGTTACAGCTTCCACTGTCTGCTTCCACACTGTTGTTACAGCTTCCACTGTCTGCTTCCCACTGTTGTTACAGCTTCCACTGTCTGCTTCCACTGTTGTTACAGCTTCCACTGTCTGCTTCCCACTGTTGTTACAGCTTCCACTGTCTGCTTCCCACTTCCCACTGTTGTTACAGCTTCCACTGTCTGCTTCCCACTGTTGTTACAGCTTCCACTGTCTGCTTCTCACTGTTGTTACAGCTTCCACTGTCTGCTTCCACTGTTGTTACAGCTTCCACTGTCTGCTTCCACTGTTGTTACAGCTTCCACTGTCTGCTTCTCACTGTTGTTACAGCTTCCACTGTCTGCTTCTCACTGTTGTTACAGCTTCCACTGTCTGCTTCTCACTGTTGTTACAGCTTCCACTGTCTGCTTCTCACTGTTGTTACAGCTTCCACTGTCTGCTTCTCACTGTTGTTACAGCTTCCACTGTCTGCTTCTCACTGTTGTTACAGCTTCCACTGTCTGCTTCTCACTGTTGTTACAGCTTCCACTGTCTGCTTCCACTGTTGTTACAGCTTCCACTGTCTGCTTCTCACTGTTGTTACAGCTTCCACTGTCTGCTTCTCACTGTTGTTACAGCTTCCACTGTCTGCTTCTCACTGTTGTTACAGCTTCCACTGTCTGCACTGTTGTTACAGCTTCCACCTGCTTCACTGTTGTTACAGCTTCCACTGTCTGCTTCCCACTGTTGTTACAGCTTCCACTGTCTGCTTCTCACTGTTGTTACAGCTTCCACTGTCTGCTTCTCACTGTTGTTACAGCTTCCACTGTCTGCTTCCCACTCACTGTTGTTACAGCTTCCACTGTCTGCTTCTCACTGTTGTTACAGCTTCCACTGTCTGCTTCTCACTGTTGTTACAGCTTCCACTGTCTGCTTCCCACTGTTGTTACAGCTTCCACTGTCTGCTTCCCACTTCACTGTTGTTACAGCTTCCACTGTCTGCTTCCCACTTCTCACTGTTGTTACAGCTTCCACTGTCTGCTTCCCACTGTTGTTACAGCTTCCACTGTCTGCTTCCCACTGTTGTTACAGCTTCCACTGTCTGCTTCCCACTGTTGTTACAGCTTCCACTGTCTGCTTCCCACTGTTGTTACAGCTTCCACTGTCTGCTTCCCACTGTTGTTACAGCTTCCACTGTCCTTCCCACTGTTGTTACAGCTTCCACTGTCTGCTTCCACTGTTGTTACAGCTTCCACTGTCTGCTTCCACTTCCCACTGTTGTTACAGCTTCCACTGTCTGCTTCCCACTTCCCACTGTTGTTACAGCTTCCACTGTCTGCTTCCACTGTTGTTACAGTTTCCACTGTCTGCTTCTCACTGTTGTTACAGCTTCCACTGTCTGCTTCTCACTGTTGTTACAGCTTCCACTGTCTGCTTCTCACTGTTGTTACAGCTTCCACTGTCTGCTTCCCACTGTTGTTACAGCTTCCACTGTCTGCTTCTCACTGTTGTTACAGCTTCCACTGTCTGCTTCTCACTGTTGTTACAGCTTCCACTGTCTGCTTCTCACTTCACTGTTGTTACAGCTTCCACTGTCTGCTTCTCACTGTTGTTACAGCTTCCACTGTCTGCTTCTCACTGTTGTTACAGCTTCCACTGTCTGCTTCTCACTGTTGTTACAGCTTCCACTGTCTGCTTCTCACTGTTGTTACAGCTTCCACTGTCTGCTTCTCACTGTTGTTACAGCTTCCACTGTCTGCTTCTCACTGTTGTTACAGCTTCCACTGTCTGCTTCTCACTGTTGTTACAGCTTCCACTGTCTGCTTCTCACTGTTGTTACAGCTTCCACTGTCTGCTTCTCACTGTTGTTACAGCTTCCACTGTCTGCTTCTCACTGTTGTTACAGCTTCCACTGTCTGCTTCTCACTGTTGTTACAGCTTCCACTGTCTGCTTCCCACTGTTGTTACAGCTTCCACTGTCTGTTACAGCTTCCACTGTCTGCTTCTCACTGTTGTTACAGCTTCCACTGTCTGCTTCCACTTCACTGTTGTTACAGCTTCCACTGTCTGCTTCTCACTGTTGTTACAGCTTCCACTGTCTGCTTCTCACTGTTGTTACAGCTTCCACTGTCTGCTTCCCACTTCTCACTGTTGTTACAGCTTCCACTGTCTGCTTCCACTGTTGTTACAGCTTCCACTGTCTGCTTCCCACTGTTACAGCTTCCACTGTCTGCTTCCCACTTCTCACTGTTGTTACAGCTTCCACTGTCTGCTTCCCACTTCTCACTGTTGTTACAGCTTCCACTGTCTGCTTCCACTGTTGTTACAGCTTCCACTGTCTGCTTCCCACTGTTGTTACAGCTTCCACTGTCTGCTTCCACTGTTGTTACAGCTTCCACTGTCTGCTTCCCACTCACTGTTGTTACAGCTTCCACTGTCTGCTTCCACTGTTGTTACAGCTTCCACTGTCTGCTTCCCACTGTTGTTACAGCTTCCACTGTCTGCTTCCACTGTTGTTACAGCTTCCACTGTCTGCTTCCACTGTTGTTACAGCTTCCACTGTCTGCTTCCCACTTCTCACTGTTGTTACACTGTCTGCTTACAGCTTCCACTGTCTGCTTCCCACTTCACTGTTGTTACAGCTTCCACTGTCTGCTTCCCACTGTTGTTACAGCTTCCACTGTCTGCTTCCCACTGTTGTTACAGCTTCCACTGTCTGCTTCCCACTGTTGTTACAGCTTCCACTGTCTGCTTCCCACTGTTGTTACAGCTTCCACTGTCTGCTTCCCACTGTTGTTACAGCTTCCACTGTCTGCTTCCACTGTTGTTACAGCTTCCACTGTCTGCTTCCACTTCCCACTGTTGTTACAGCTTCCACTGTCTGCTTCCCACTTCTCACTGTTGTTACAGCTTCCACTGTCTGCTTCCCACTGTTGTTACAGTTTCCACTGTCTGCTTCTCACTGTTGTTACAGCTTCCACTGTCTGCTTCCCACTCACTGTTGTTACAGCTTCCACTGTCTGCTTCTCACTGTTGTTACAGCTTCCACTGTCTGCTTCCCACTCACTGTTGTTACAGCTTCCACTGTCTGCTTCCACTGTTGTTACAGCTTCCACTGTCTGCTTCTCACTGTTGTTACAGCTTCCACTGTCTGCTTCTCACTGTTGTTACAGCTTCCACTGTCTGCTTCTCACTGTTGTTACAGCTTCCACTGTCTGCTTCCACTGTTGTTACAGCTTCCACTGTCTGCTTCTCACTGTTGTTACAGCTTCCACTGTCTGCTTCTCACTGTTGTTACAGCTTCCACTGTCTGCTTCCCACTTCACTGTTGTTACAGCTTCCACTGTCTGCTTCTCACTGTTGTTACAGCTTCCACTGTCTGCTTCCCACTGTTGTTACAGCTTCCACTGTCTGCTTCCCACTCACTGTTGTTACAGCTTCCACTGTCTGCTTCTCACTGTTGTTACAGCTTCCACTGTCTGCTTCTCACTGTTGTTACAGCTTCCACTGTCTGCTTCTTCACTGTTGTTACAGCTTCCACTGTCTGCTTCTCACTGTTGTTACAGCTTCCACTGTCTGCTTCCCACTGTTGTTACAGCTTCCACTGTCTGCTTCCCACTGTTGTTACAGCTTCCACTGTCTGCTTCTTCCACTGTTGTTACAGCTTCCACTGTCTGCTTCCCACTGTTGTTACAGCTTCCACTCTCTGCTTCTCACTGTTGTTACAGCTTCCACTGTTCCCACTTCTCACTGTTGTTACAGCTTCCACTGTCTGCTTCCCACTGTTGTTACAGCTTCCACTGTCTGCTTCCCACTGTTGTTACAGCTTCCACTGTCTGCTTCCCACTGTTGTTACAGCTTCCACTGTCTGCTTCCCACTTCTCACTGTTGTTACAGCTTCCACTGTCTGCTTCCCACTTCTCACTGTTGTTACAGCTTCCACTGTCTGCTTCCACTGTTGTTACAGCTTCCACTGTCTGCTTCCCACTGTTGTTACAGCTTCCACTGTCTGCTTCCCACTGTTGTTACAGCTTCCACTGTCTGCTTCCACTTCCACTGTTACAGCTTCCACTGTCTGCTTCCCACTGTTGTTACAGCTTCCACTGTCTGCTTCCACTGTTGTTACAGCTTCCACTGTCTGCTTCCACTGTTGTTGTTACAGCTTCCACTGTCTGCTTCCCACTTCCACTGTTGTTACAGCTTCCACTGTCTGCTTCCCACTTCCCACTGTTGTTACAGCTTCCACTGTCTGCTTCCCACTGTTGTTACAGCTTCCACTGTCTGCTTCTCACTGTTGTTACAGCTTCCACTGTCTGCTTCTCACTGTTGTTACAGCTTCCACTGTCTGCTTCTCACTGTTGTTACAGCTTCCACTGTCTGCTTCTTCACTGTTGTTACAGCTTCCACTGTCTGCTTCCCACTTCACTGTTGTTACAGCTTCCACTGTCTGCTTCTCACTGTTGTTACAGCTTCCACTGTCTGCTTCCCACTGTTGTTACAGCTTCCACTGTCTGCTTCCACTGTTGTTACAGCTTCCACTGTCTGCTTCTCACTGTTGTTACAGCTTCCACTGTCTGCTTCCACTGTTGTTACAGCTTCCACTGTCTGCTTCTCACTGTTGTTACAGCTTCACTGTCTGCTTCTCACTGTTGTTACAGCTTCCACTGTCTGCTTCTCACTTCACACTGTTGTTACAGCTTCCACTGTCTGCTTCTCACTGTTGTTACAGTTTCCACTGTCTGCTTCTCACTGTTGTTACAGCTTCCACTGTCTGCTTCTCACTGTTGTTACAGCTTCCACTGTCTGCTTCTCACTGTTGTTACAGCTTCCACTGTCTGCTTCTCACTGTTGTTACAGCTTCCACTGTCTGCTTCCCACTTCACTGTTGTTACAGCTTCCACTGTCTGCTTCCACTGTTGTTACAGCTTCCACTGTCTGCTTCTCACTGTTGTTACAGCTTCCACTGTCTGCTTCTCACTGTTGTTACAGCTTCCACTGTCTGCTTCTCACTGTTGTTACAGCTTCCACTGTCTGCTTCTCACTGTTGTTACAGCTTCCACTGTCTGCTTCTCACTGTTGTTACAGCTTCCACTGTCTGCTTCCCACTGTTGTTACAGCTTCCACTGTCTGCTTCCACTGTTGTTACAGCTTCCACTGTCTGCTTCCCACACTGTTGTTACAGCTTCCACTGTCTGCTTCCACTGTTGTTACAGCTTCCACTGTCTGCTTCCCACTTCACTGTTGTTACAGCTTCCACTGTCTGCTTCTCACTGTTGTTACAGCTTCCACTGTCTGCTTCCCACTGTTGTTACAGCTTCCACTGTCTGCTTCCCACTGTTGTTACAGCTTCCACTGTCTGCTTCCCACTTCACTGTTGTTACAGCTTCCACTGTCTGCTTCTCACTGTTGTTACAGCTTCCACTGTCTGCTTCCCACTTCTCACTGTTGTTACAGCTTCCACTGTCTGCTTCCCACTGTTGTTACAGCTTCCACTGTCTGCTTCTCACTGTTGTTACAGCTTCCACTGTCTGCTTCCCACTGTTGTTACAGCTTCCACTGTCTGCTTCCACTGTTGTCCACCACTGTCTGCTTCCCACTTCACTGTTGTTACAGCTTCCACTGTCTGCTTCCTGCTTCTCACTGTTGTTACAGCTTCCACTGTCTGCTTCCCACTGTTGTTACAGCTTCCACTGTCTGCTTCCCACTGTTGTTACAGCTTCCACTGTCTGCTTCCCACTGTTGTTACAGCTTCCACTGTCTGCTTCCCACTGTTGTTACAGCTTCCACTGTCTGCTTCCCACTTCACTGTTGTTACAGCTTCCACTGTCTGCTTCCCACTTCCCACTGTTGTTACAGCTTCCACTGTCTGCTTCCCACTGTTGTTACAGCTTCCACTGTCTGCTTCTCACTGTTGTTACAGCTTCCACTGTCTGCTTCTCACTGTTGTTACAGCTTCCACTGTCTGCTTCCCACTGTTGTTACAGCTTCCACTGTCTGCTTCTCACTGTTGTTACAGCTTCCACTGTCTGCTTCTCACTGTTGTTACAGCTTCCACTGTCTGCTTCCACTGTTGTTACAGTTCCACTGTCTGCTTCTCACTGTTGTTACAGCTTCCACTGTCTGCTTCCCACTTCTCACTGTTGTTACAGCTTCCACTGTCTGCTTCTCACTGTTGTTACAGCTTCCACTGTCTGCTTCTCACTGTTGTTACAGCTTCCACTGTCTGCTTCTCACTGTTGTTACAGCTTCCACTGTCTGCTTCTCACTGTTGTTACAGCTTCCACTGTCTGCTTCTCACTGTTGTTACAGCTTCCACTGTCTGCTTCTCACTGTTGTTACAGCTTCCACTGTCTGCTTCCACTGTTGTTACAGCTTCCACTGTCTGCTTCTCACTGTTGTTACAGCTTCCACTGTCTGCTTCCCACTCACTGTTGTTACAGCTTCCACTGTCTGCTTCCCACTTCACTGTTGTTACAGCTTCCACTGTCTGCTTCTCACTGTTGTTACAGCTTCCACTGTCTGCTTCCCACTCACTGTTGTTACAGCTTCCACTGTCTGCTTCCCACTGTTGTTACAGCTTCCACTGTCTGCTTCCACTGTTGTTACAGCTTCCACTGTCTGCTTCTCACTGTTGTTACAGCTTCCACTGTCTTCCACTTCTCACTGTTGTTACAGCTTCCACTGTCTGCTTCCCACTGTTGTTACAGCTTCCACTGTCTGCTTCCCACTGTTGTTACAGCTTCCACTGTCTGCTTCCCACTCACTGTTGTTACAGCTTCCACTGTCTGCTTCTCACTGTTGTTACAGCTTCCACTGTCTGCTTCTCACTGTTGTTACAGCTTCCACTGTCTGCTTCCAGCTTCCACTGTCACTGTTGTTACAGCTTCCACTGTCTGCTTCCCACTTCCCACTGTTGTTACAGCTTCCACTGTCTGCTTCCCACTCACTGTTGTTACAGCTTCCACTGTCTGCTTCTCACTGTTGTTACAGCTTCCACTGTCTGCTTCCCACACTGTTGTTACAGCTTCCACTGTCTGCTTCCCACTGTTGTTACAGCCCCACTGTCTGCTTCTCACTGTTGTTACAGCTTCCACTGTCTGCTTCCCACTGTTGTTACAGCTTCCACTGTCTGCTTCTCACTGTTGTTACAGCTTCCACTGTCTGCTTCTCACTGTTGTTACAGCTTCCACTGTCTGCTTCTCACTGTTGTTACAGCTTCCACTGTCTGCTTCTCACTGTTGTTACAGCTTCCACTGTCTGCTTCTCACTGTTGTTACAGCTTCCACTGTCTGCTTCCCACTGTTGTTACAGCTTCCACTGTCTGCTTCCCACTGTTGTTACAGCTTCCACTGTCTGCTTCCACTGTTGTTACAGCTTCCACTGTCTGCTTCTCACTGTTGTTACAGCTTCCACTGTCTGCTTCCCACTGTTGTTACAGCTTCCACTGTCTGCTTCCACTGTTGTTACAGCTTCCACTGTCTGCTTCCCACTTCACTGTTGTTACAGCTTCCACTGTCTGCTTCCCACTGTTGTTACAGCTTCCACTGTCTCACTGTTGTTACAGCTTCCACTGTCTGCTTCCACTGTTGTTACAGCTTCCACTGTCTGCTTCCCACTGTTGTTACAGCTTCCACTGTCTGCTTCCCACTTCCACTGTTGTTACAGCTTCCACTGTCTGCTTCCACTGTTGTTACAGCTTCCACTGTCTGCTTCCCACTTCTCACTGTTGTTACAGCTTCCACTGTCTGCTTCCACTTCTCACTGTTACAGCTTCCACTGTCTGCTTCCCACTGTTGTTACAGCTTCCACTGTCTGCACTGTTGTTACAGCTTCCACTGTCTGCTCCCACTGTTGTTACAGCTTCCACTGTCTGCTTCCCACTGTTGTTACAGCTTCCACTGTCTGCTTCCCACTTCCACTGTTGTTACAGCTTCCACTGTCTGCTTCCCACTTCCACTGTTGTTACAGCTTCCACTGTCTGCTTCCCACTGTTGTTACAGCTTCCACTGTCTGCTTCTCACTGTTGTTACAGCTTCCACTGTCTGCTTCCACTGTTGTTACAGCTTCCACTGTCTGCTTCACTGTTGTTACAGCTTCCACTGTCTGCTTCTCACTGTTGTTACAGCTTCCACTGTCTGCTTCCCACTTCTCACTGTTGTTACAGCTTCCACTGTCTGCTTCCACTGTTGTTACAGCTTCCACTGTCTGCTTCTCACTGTTGTTACAGCTTCCACTGTCTGCTTCCCACTGTTGTTACAGCTTCCACTGTCTGCTTCCCACTTCACTGTTGTTACAGCTTCCACTGTCTGCTTCCCACTGTTGTTACAGCTTCCACTGTCTGCTTCTCACTGTTGTTACAGCTTCCACTGTCTGCTTCTCACTGTTGTTACAGCTTCCACTGTCTGCTTCCACTGTTGTTACAGCTTCCACTGTCTGCTTCCCACTGTTGTTACAGCTTCCACTGTCTGCTTCCCACTGTTGTTACTGTTCCACAGCTTCCACTGTCTGCTTCCACTGTCTGCTTCTCACTGTTGTTACAGCTTCCACTGTCTGCTTCCCACTTCTCTGTTGTTACAGCTTCCACTTCTGCTTCTCACTGTTGTTACAGCTTCCACTGTCTGCTTCCCACACTGTTGTTACAGCTTCCACTGTCTGCTTCCCACACTGTTGTTACAGCTTCCACTGTCTGCTTCCCACTGTTGTTACAGCTTCCACTGTCTGCTTCCCACTGTTGTTACAGCTTCCACTGTCTGCTTCCACTGTGTTGTTACAGCTTCCACTGTCTGCTTCCCACTGTTGTTACAGCTTCCACTGTCTGCTTCCACTGTTGTTACAGCTTCCACTGTCTGCTTCCCACTGTTGTTACAGCTTCCACTGTCTGCTTCCACTGTTGTTACAGCTTCCACTGTCTTCCCACTTCTCACTGTTGTTACAGCTTCCACTGTCTGCTTCTCACTGTTGTTACAGCTTCCACTGTCTGCTTCTCACTGTTGTTACAGCTTCCACTGTCTGCTTCTTCACTGTCTGCTTCCACTGTCTGCTTCTCACTGTTGTTACAGCTTCCACTGTCTGCTTCCCACTGTTGTTACAGCTTCCACTGTCTGCTTCCACTGTTACAGCTTCCACTGTCTGCTTCCCACTTCTCACTGTTGTTACAGCTTCCACTGTCTGCTTCCACTGTTGTTACAGCTTCCACTGTCTCTTCCACTGTTGTTACAGCTTCCACTGTCTGCTTCCACTGTTGTTACAGCTTCCACTGTCTGCTTCTCACTGTTGTTACAGCTTCCACTGTCTGCTTCCACTTCACTGTTGTTACAGCTTCCACTGTCTGCTTCCCACTGTTGTTACAGCTTCCACTGTCTGCTTCCCACTTCTCACTGTTGTTACAGCTTCCACTGTCTGCTTCCCACTTCTCACTGTTGTTACAGCTTCCACTGTCTGCTTCCACTGTTGTTACAGCTTCCACTGTCTGCTTCCACTGTTGTTACAGCTTCCACTGTCTGCTTCCCACTGTTGTTACAGCTTCCACTGTCTGCTTCCACTGTGTTGTTACAGCTTCCACTGTCTGCTTCTCACTGTTGTTACAGCTTCCACTGTCTGCTTCCCACTTCACTGTTGTTACAGCTTCCACTGTCTGCTTCCCACTTCCACTGTTGTTACAGCTTCCACTGTCTGCTTCCCACTGTTGTTACAGCTTCCACTGTCTGCTTCCCACTGTTGTTACAGCTTCCACTGTCTGCTTCTCACTGTTGTTACAGCTTCCACTGTCTCTTCTCACTGTTGTTACAGCTTCCACTGTCTGCTTCCCACTTCACTGTTGTTACAGCTTCCACTGTCTGCTTCCCACTGTTGTTACAGCTTCCACTGTCTGCTTCCCACTGTTGTTACAGCTTCCACTGTCTGCTTCCCACTGTTGTTACAGCTTCCACTGTCTGCTTCCCACTGTTGTTACAGCTTCCACTGTCTGCTTCCCACTTCCCACTGTTGTTACAGCTTCCACTGTCTGCTTCCCACTTCACTGTTGTTACAGCTTCCACTGTCTGCTTCCCACTCACTGTTGTTACAGCTTCCACTGTCTGCTTCTCACTGTTGTTACAGCTTCCACTGTCTGCTTCCCACTGTTGTTACAGCTTCCACTGTCTGCTTCCCACTTCCCACTGTTGTTACAGCTTCCACTGTCTGCTTCCCACTTCCCACTGTTGTTACAGCTTCCACTGTCTGCTTCCCACTTCCCACTGTTGTTACAGCTTCCACTGTCTGCTTCCACTTCCCACTGTTGTTACAGCTTCCACTGTCTGCTTCCCACTGTTGTTACAGCTTCCACTGTCTGCTTCCCACTTCTCACTGTTGTTACAGCTTCCACTGTCTGCTTCCCACTGTTGTTACAGCTTCCACTGTCTGCTTCCCACTTCCACTGTTGTTACAGCTTCCACTGTCTGCTTCCACTGTCAGCTTCCACTGTTGTTACAGCTTCCACTGTCTGCTTCCCACTTCACTGTTGTTACTTCCACTGTCTGCTTCCACTGTTACAGCTTCCACTGTCTGCTTCCCACTCACTGTTGTTACAGCTTCCACTGTCTGCTTCCACTGTTGTTACAGATTCCACTGTCTGCTTCCCACTGTTGTCTGCTTCCACAGCTGTCCACTGTCTGCTTCCCACTGTTGTTACAGCTTCCACTGTCTGCTTCTGTTGTTACAACTTCACTGCTGTTACAGCTTCCACTGTCTGTTGTCAGCTTCCACTTCTCACTGTTGTTACAGCTTCCACTGTCTGCTTCCCACCACTGTTGTTACAGCTTCCACTGTCTGCTTCCCACTCACTGTTGTTACAGCTTCCACTGTCTGCTTCCCACTGTTGTTACAGCTTCCACTGTCTGCTTCCCACTGTTGTTACAGCTTCCACTGTCTGCTTCCCACTTCTCACTGTTGTTACAGCTTCCACTGTCTGCTTCCCACTTCACTGTTGTTACAGCTTCCACTGTCTGCTTCCCACTGTTGTTACAGCTTCCACTGTCTGTTCCACTGTTGTTACAGCTTCCACTGTCTGCTTCCCACTTCACTGTTGTTACAGCTTCCACTGTCTGCTTCCCACTGTCTTACAGCTTCCACTGTCTGCTTCCCACTGTGTGTTACAGCTTCCACTGTCTGCTTCCCACTGTTGTTACAGCTTCCACTGTCTGCTTCCCACTGTTGTTACAGCTTCCACTGTCTGCTTCCCACTGTCTTCCACTGTTGTTACAGCTTCCACTGTCTGCTTCCCACTTCCCACTGTTGTTACAGCTTCCACTGTCTGCTTCCACTGTCTGCTTCCCACTGTTGTTACAGCTTCCACTGTCTGCTTCCACTGTTGTTACAGCTTCCACTGTCTGCTTCTCACTGTTGTTACAGCTTCCACTGTCTGCTTCTCACTGTTGTTACAGCTTCCACTGTCTGCTTCCCACTTCACTGTTGTTACAGCTTCCACTGTCTGCTTCTCACTGTTGTTACAGCTTCCACTGTCTGCTTCCCACTTCACTGTTGTTACAGCTTCCACTGTCTGCTTCTCCACTGTTGTTACAGCTTCCACTGTCTGCTTCCACTGTTGTTACAGCTTCCACTGTCTGCTTCCCACTTCCCACTGTTGTTACAGCTTCCACTGTCTGCTTCCCACTGTTGTTACAGCTTCCACTGTCTGCTTCCACTTCACTGTTGTTACAGCTTCCACTGTCTGCTTCTCACTGTTGTTACAGCTTCCACTGTCTGCTTCCCACTTCACTGTTGTTACAGCTTCCACTGTCTGCTTCCCACTTCCCACTGTTGTTACAGCTTCCACTGTCTGCTTCCACTGTTGTTACAGCTTCCACTGTCTGCTTCCCACTTCCCACTGTTGTTACAGCTTCCACTGTCTGCTTCCACTGTCTGCTTCCCACTGTTGTTACAGCTTCCACTGTCTGCTTCCCACTGTTGTTACAGCTTCCACTGTCTGCTTCCCACTGTTGTTACAGCTTCCACTGTCTGCTTCCCACTTCCACTGTTGTTACAGCTTCCACTGTCTGCTTCCCACTGTTGTTACAGCTTCCACTGTCTGCTTCCCACTTCCACTGTTGTTACAGCTTCCACTGTCTGCTTCCACTGTTGTTACAGCTTCCACTGTCTGCTTCCCACTGTTGTTACAGCTTCCACTGTCTGCTTCCCACTTCTCACTGTTGTTACAGCTTCCACTGTCTGCTTCCACTTCACTGTTGTTACAGCTTCCACTGTCTGCTTCCCACTTCTCACTGTTGTTACAGCTTCCACTGTCTGCTTCCCACTTCTCACTGTTGTTACAGCTTCCACTGTCTGCTTCCCACTGTTGTTACAGTTGTTACAGCTTCCACTGTCTGCTTCCCACTTCTCACTGTTGTTACAGCTTCCACTGTCTGCTTCCCACTGTTTCCACTGTCTGCTTCCCACTGTTGTTACAGCTTCCACTGTCTGCTTCCACTGTTGTTACAGCTTCCACTGTCTGCTTCCACTGTTGTTACAGCTTCCACTGTCTGCTTCCCACTGTTGTTACAGCTTCCACTGTCTGCTTCCCACTGTTGTTACAGCTTCCACTGTCTGCTTCCCACTGTTGTTACAGCTTCCACTGTCTGCTTCTCACTGTTGTTACAGCTTCCACTGTCTGCATCCCACTTCCCACTGTTGTTACAGCTTCCACTGTCTGCTTCCCACTTCTCACTGTTGTTACAACTTCCACTGTCTGCTTCCCACTGTTGTGACAGCTTCCACTGTCTGCTTTCCACTGTTGTTACAGCTTCCACTGTCTTCTTCCCACTGTTGTTACATCTTCTACTGTCTGCTTCCCACTTCCCACTGTTGTTACAGCTTCCACTGTCTGCTTCCCACTTCTCACTGTTGTTACAGCTTCCACTGTCTGCTTCCCACTTCTCACTGTTGTTACAGCTTCCACTGTCTGCTTCCCACTGTTGTTACAGCTTCCACTGTCTGCTTCCCACTTCTCACTGTTGTTACAGCTTCCACTGTCTGCTTCCCACTTCTCACTGTTGTTACAGCTTCCACTGTCTGCTTCCCACTGTTGTTACAGCTTCCACTGTCTGCTTCCCACTTCTCACTGTTGTTACAGCTTCCACTGTCTGTCAGCTTCCACTGTCTGCTTCACTGTTGTTACAGCTTCCACTGTCTGCTTCCCACTGTTGTTACAGCTTCCACTGTCTGCTTCCCACTTCTCACTGTTGTTACAGCTTCCACTGTCTGCTTCCCACTTCACTGTTGTTACAGCTTCCACTGTCTGCTTCCACTGTTGTTACAGCTTCCACTGTCTGCTTCCCACTGTTCCACTGTTACAGCTTCCACTGTCTGCTTCCACTTCACTGTTGTTACAGCTTCCACTGTCTGCTTCCCACTGTTGTTACAGCTTCCACTGTCTGCTTCCCACTTCTCACTGTTGTTACAGCTTCCACTGTCTGCTTCCCTTCTCACTGTTGTTACAGCTTCCACTGTCTGCTTCCTGTTGTTACACTTCCCACTGTTGTTACAGCTTCCACTGTCTGCTTCCCACTGTTGTTACAGCTTCCACTGTCTGCTTCCACTGTTGTTACAGCTTCCACTGTCTGCTTCCCACTGTTGTTACAGCTTCCACTGTCTGCTTCCCACTTCCACTGTTGTTACAGCTTCCACTGTCTGCTTCCACTGTTGTTACAGCTTCCACTGTCTGCTTCCCACTGTTGTTACAGCTTCCACTGTTCTGCTTCCCACTGTTGTTACAGCTTCCACTGTCTGCTTCCCACTTCCACTGTTGTTACAGCTTCCACTGTCTGCTTCCCACTTCACTGTTGTTACAGCTTCCACTGTCTGCTTCCACTTCCCACTGTTGTTACAGCTTCCACTGTCTGCTTCTCACTGTTGTTACAGCTTCCACTGTCTGCTTCCCACTGTTGTTACAGCTTCCACTGTCTGCTTCTCACTGTTGTTACAGCTTCCACTGTCTGCTTCCCACTGTTGTTACAGCTTCCACTGTCTGCTTCTCACTGTTGTTACAGCTTCCACTGTCTGCTTCCCACTTCACTGTTGTTACAGCTTCCACTGTCTTCCCACTGCTTCTCACTGTTGTTACAGCTTCCACTGTCTGCTTCTCACTGTTGTTACAGCTTCCACTGTCTGCTTCCCACTTCCCACTGTTGTTACAGCTTCCACTGTCTGCTTCCACTGTTGTTACAGCTTCCACTGTCTGTTCCCACTTCACTGTTGTTACAGCTTCCACTGTCTGCTTCCCACTGTTGTTACAGCTTCCACTGTCTGCTTCCCACTGTTGTTACAGCTTCCACTGTCTGCTTCCCACTTCCCACTGTTGTTACAGCTTCCACTGTCTGCTTCCCACTTCCCACTGTTGTTACAGCTTCCACTGTCTGCTTCCCACTGTTGTTACAGCTTCCACTGTCTGTTACTGCTTCCAGCTTCCACTGTTCTGCTTCCCACTGTTGTTACAGCTTCCACTGTCTGCTTCCCACTTCTCACTGTTGTTACAGCTTCCACTGTCTGCTTCCCACTTCTCACTGTTGTTACAGCTTCCACTGTCTGCTTCCCACTGTTGTTACAGCTTCCACTGTCTGCTTCCCACTTCTCACTGTTGTTACAGCTTCCACTGTCTGCTTCCACTGTTGTTACAGCTTCCACTGTCTGCTTCCCACTGTTGTTACAGCTTCCACTGTCTGCTTCCCACTTCACTGTTGTTACAGCTTCCACTGTCTGCTTCTCACTGTTGTTACAGCTTCCACTGTCTGCTTCCCACTGTTGTTACAGCTTCCACTGTCTGCTTCCCACTGTTGTTACAGCTTCCACTGTCTGCTTCCCACTGTTGTTACAGCTTCCACTGTCTGCTTCTCACTGTTGTTACAGCTTCCACTGTCTGCTTCCCACTTCCACTGTTGTTACAGCTTCCACTGTCTGCTTCCCACTTCTCACTGTTGTTACAGCTTCCACTGTCTGCTTCTTCACTGTTGTTACAGCTTCCACTGTCTGCTTCCCACTGTTGTTACAGCTTCCACTGTCTGCTTCCACTTCACTGTTGTTACAGCTTCCACTGTCTGCTTCCCACTTCACACTGTTGTTACAGCTTCCACTGTCTGCTTCCCACTTCCACTGTTGTTACAGCTTCCACTGTCTGCTTCCCACTTCTCACTGTTGTTACAGCTTCCACTGTCTGCTTCCCACTGTTGTTACAGCTTCCACTGTCTGCTTCCCACTTCTCACTGTTGTTACAGCTTCCACTGTCTGCTTCCCACTTCTCACTGTTGTTACAGCTTCCACTGTCTGCTTCCCACTGTTGTTACAGCTTCCACTGTCTGCTTCCCACTTCTCACTGTTGTTACAGCTTCCACTGTCTGCTTCCCACTACTGTTACAGCTTCCACTGTTGCTTCCCACTGTTGTTACAGCTTCCACTGTCTGCTTCCCACACTGTTGTTACAGCTTCCACTGTCTGCTTCCCACTTCCACTGTTGTTACAGCTTCCACTGTCTGCTTCCCACTGTTGTTACAGCTTCCACTGTCTGCTTCCCACTGTTGTTACAGCTTCCACTGTCTGCTTCCCACTTCACTGTTGTTACAGCTTCCACTGTCTGCTTCCCACTTCACACTGTTGTTACAGCTTCCACTGTCTGCTTCCCACTGTTGTTACAGCTTCCACTGTCTGTTCCCACTGTTGTTACAGCTTCCACTGTCTGCTTCCCACTTCTCACTGTTGTTACAGCTTCCACTGTCTGCTTCCCACTGTTGTTACACTTCCACTGTCTGCTTCCCACTGTTACAGCTTCCACTGTCTGCTTCCCACTTCACTGTTGTTACAGCTTCCACTGTCTGCTTCCCACTGTTGTTACAGCTTCCACTGTCTGCTTCCCACTGTTGTTACAGCTTCCACTGTCTGCTTCCCACTTCTCACTGTTGTTACAGCTTCCACTGTCTGCTTCCACTGTTGTTACAGCTTCCACTGTCTGCTTCCCACTGTTGTTACAGCTTCCACTGTCTGCTTCCCACTGTTGTTACAGCTTCCACTGTCTGCTTCCACTTCCCACTGTTGTTACAGCTTCCACTGTCTGCTTCCCACTTCACTGTTGTTACAGCTTCCACTGTCTGCTTCCACTTCCACTGTTGTTACAGCTTCCACTGTCTGCTTCCCACTTCTCACTGTTGTTACAGCTTCCACTGTCTGCTTCCCACTGTTGTTACAGCTTCCACTGTCTGCTTCCCACTGTTGTTACAGCTTCCACTGTCTGCTTCCCACTTCACTGTTGTTACAGCTTCCACTGTCTGCTTCCACTCACTGTTGTTACAGCTTCCACTGTCTGCTTCCCACTTCCACTGTTGTTACAGCTTCCACTGTCTGCTTCCACTTCCCACTGTTGTTACAGCTTCCACTGTCTGCTTCCACTGTTGTTACAGCTTCCACTGTCTGCTTCCCACTTCCCACTGTTGTTACAGCTTCCACTGTCTGCTTCCACTGTTGTTACAGCTTCCACTGTCTGCTTCTCACTGTTGTTACAGCTTCCACTGTCTGCTTCCCACTCACTGTTGTTACAGCTTCCACTGTCTGCTTCCCACTTCACACTGTTGTTACAGCTTCCACTGTCTGCTTCCCACTTCCCACTGTTGTTACAGCTTCCACTGTCTGCTTCCCACTTCCCACTGTTGTTACAGCTTCCACTGTCTGCTTCCCACTTCCCACTGTTGTTACAGCTTCCACTGTCTGCTTCCCACTTCCACTGTTGTTACAGCTTCCACTGTCTGCTTCCCACTGTTGTTACAGCTTCCACTGTCTGCTTCCCACTTCCCACTGTTGTTACAGCTTCCACTGTCTGCTTCCCACTGTTGTTACAGCTTCCACTGTCTGCTTCCCACTGTTGTTACAGCTTCCACTGTCTGCTCCCACTTCTCACTGTTGTTACAGCTTCCACTGTCTGCTTCCTTCACTGTTGTTACAGCTTCCACTGTCTGCTTCCCACTTCCACTGTTGTTACAGCTTCCACTGTCTGCTTCCCACTGTTGTTACAGCTTCCACTGTCTGCTTCCCACTGTTGTTACAGCTTCCACTGTCTGCTTCCCACTTCTCACTGTTGTTACAGCTTCCACTGTCTGCTTCCCACTTCACTGTTGTTACAGCTTCCACTGTCTGCTTCCCACTTCTCACTGTTGTTACAGCTTCCACTGTCTGCTTCCCACTTCACTGTTGTTACAGCTTCCACTGTCTGCTTCCCACTGTTGTTACAGCTTCCACTGTCTGCTTCCCACTTCTGTTGTTACAGCTTCCACTGTCTGCTTCCCACTGTTGTTACAGCTTCCACTGTCTGCTTCCCACTGTTGTTACAGCTTCCACTGTCTGCTTCCCACTGTTGTTACAGCTTCCACTGTCTGCTTCTCACTGTTGTTACAGCTTCCACTGTCTGCTTCCCACTGTTGTTACAGCTTCCACTGTCTGCTTCCCACTGTTGTTACAGCTTCCACTGTCTGCTTCCCACTGTTGTTACAGCTTCCACTGTCTGCTTCCCACTGTCACTGTTACAGCTTCCACTGTCTGCTTCCCACTTCCACTGTTGTTACAGCTTCCACTGTCTGCTTCCCACTTCACTGTTGTTACAGCTTCCACTGTTTGCTTCCAACTTCACACTGTTGTTACAGCTTCCACTGTCTGCTTTCCACTGTTGCTACAGCCTCCACTGTCTGCTTCTCACTGTTGTTTCATCTTCCACTGTTTGCTTCCCACTTTTCACTGTTGTTACAGCTTCCACTGTCTGTTTCCCACTTCCCACTGTTGTTACAGCTTCCACTGTCTGCTTCTCACTGTTGTTACAGCTTCCACTGTCTGCTTCCCACTGTAGTTACAGCTTCCACCCTCTGCTTCCCCCTTCTCACTGTTGTTACAGCTTCCACTGTCTGCTTCCCACTTCTCACTGTTGTTACAGCTTCCACTGTCTGCTTCCCACTGTTGTTACAGCTTCCACTGTCTGCTTCCCACTTCACTGTTGTTACAGCTTCCACTGTCTGCTTCCCACTGTTGTTACAGCTTCCACTGTCTGCTTCCCACTGTTGTTACAGCTTCCACTGTCTGCTTCCCACTGTTGTTACAGCTTCCACTGTCTGCTTCCCACTTCTCACTGTTGTTACAGCTTCCACTGTCTGCTTCCCACTGTTGTTACAGCTTCCACTGTCTGCTTCCCACTGTTGTTACAGCTTCCACTGTCTGCTTCCCACTGTTGTTACAGATTCCACTGTTGTTCCAGCTTCCACTGTGTTTACAGCTTCCACTGTCTGCTTCCCACTGTTGTTACAGCTTCCACTGTCTGCTTCCCACTGTTGTTACAGCTTCCACTGTCTGCTTCCCACTTCTCACTGTTGTTACAGCCAGACTGTCTGCTTCCCACTGTTGTTACAGCTTCCACTGTCTGCTTCCCACTTCCACTGTTACAGCTTCCACTGTCTGCTTCCCACTGTTGTTACAGCTTCCACTGTCTGCTTCTTCACTGTTGTTACAGCTTCCACTGTCTGCTTCCCACTGTTGTTACAGCTTCCACTGTCTGCTTCCCACTTCACTGTTGTTACAGCTTCCACTGTCTGCTTCCCACTGTTGTTACAGCTTCCACTGTCTGCTTCCCACTGTTGTTACAGCTTCCACTGTCTGCTTCCACTTCCACTGTTGTTACAGCTTCCACTGTCTGCTTCCCACTTCCCACTGTTGTTACAGCTTCCACTGTCTGCTTCCCACTTCTCACTGTTGTTACAGCTTCCACTGTCTGCTTCCCACTTCCACTGTTGTTACAGCTTCCACTGTCTGCTTCCACTGTTGTTACAGCTTCCACTGTCTGCTTCCCACTGTTGTTACAGCTTCCACTGTCTGCTTCCCACTTCTCCTGTTGTTACAGCTTCCACTGTCTGCTTCCCACTGTTGTTACAGCTTCCACTGTCTGCTTCCACTTCTCACTGTTGTTACAGCTTCCACTGTCTGCTTCCCACTTCTCACTGTTGTTACAGCTTCCACTGTCTGCTTCCCACTGTTGTTACAGCTTCCACTGTCTGCTTCCACTTCCACTGTTGTTACAGCTTCCACTGTCTGCTTCCCACTGTTGTTACAGCTTCCACTGTCTGCTTCCCACTGTTGTTACAGCTTCCACTGTCTGCTTCCACTGTTGTTACAGCTTCCACTGTCTGCTTCCACTGTTGTTACAGCTTCCACTGTCTGCTTCCCACTTCTCACTGTTGTTACAGCTTCCACTGTCTGCTTCCCACTTTGTTACACTGTCTGCTTCTCACTGTTGTTAGCTTCCACTGTCTGCTTCCCACTGTACTGTTACAGATTCCACTGTTTGCTTCCACTTCACACTGCTGTTACATCTTCCACTGTCTGCTTCTCACTGTTGTTACAGATTCCACTGTTTGCTTCCAACTTCACACTGCTGTTACAGCTTCCACTGTCTGCTTCCCACTTCACTGTTGTTACAGCTTCCACTGTCTGCATCCCACTTCCCACTGTTGTTACAGCTTCCACTGTCTGCTTCTCACTGTTGTTACAGCTTCCACTGTCTGCTTCCCACTTCTCATTGTTGTTACAGCTTCCACTGTCTGCTTCCCACTTCCACTGTTGTTACAGCTTCCACTGTCTGCTTCCCACTTCTCACTGTTGTTACAGCTTCCACTGTCTGCTTCCCACTTCTCACTGTTGTTACAGCTTCCACTGTCTGCTTCCAACTTCTCACTGTTGTTACAGCTTCCACTGTCTGCTTCCCACTTCTCACTGTTGTTACAGCTTCCACTGTCTGCTTCCCACTTCCCACTGTTGTTACAGCTTCCACTGTCTGCTTCTCACTGTTGTTACAGCTTCCACTGTCTGCTCCCACTGTAGTTACAGCTTCCACCCTCTGCTTCCCACTTCTCACTGTTGTTACAGCTTCCACTGTCTGCTTCCCACTGTTGTTACAGCTTCCACTGTCTGCTTCCACTTCACACTGTTGTTACATCTTCCACTGTCTGCTTCTCACTGTTGTTACAGCTTCCACTGTCTGCTTCCAACTTCACACTGTTGTTACAGCTTCCACTGTCTGCTTCCCACTTCTCACTGTTGTTACAGCTTCCACTGTCTGCTCCCACTTCCACTGTTGTTACAGCTTCCACTGTCTGCTTCTCACTGTTGTTACAGCTTCCACTGTCTGCTTCCCACTTCTCACTGTTGTTACAGCTTCCACTGTCTGCTTCCCACTTCCCACTGTTGTTACAGCTTCCACTGTCTGCTTCCACTTCTCACTGTTGTTACAGCTTCCACTGTCTGCTTCCCACTTCTCACTGTTGTTACAGCTTCCACTGTCTGCTTCCCACTTCCACTGTTGTTACAGCTTCCACTGTCTGCTTCCCACTTCTCACTGTTGTTACAGCTTCCACTGTCTGCTTCCCACTTCTCACTGTTGTTACAGCTTCCACTGTCTGCTTCCCACTTCCCACTGTTGTTACAGCTTCCACTGTCTGCTTCCACTGTTGTTACAGCTTCCACTGTCTGCTTCCCACTTCACACTGTTGTTACAGCTTCCACTGTCTGCTTCCCACTTCTCACTGTTGTTACAGCTTCCACTGTCTGCTTCCCACTTCTCACTGTTGTTACAGCTTCCACTGTCTGCTTCCCACTGTTGTTACAGCTTCCACTGTCTGCTTCCCACTTCTCACTGTTGTTACAGCTTCCACTGTCTGCTTCTCACTGTTGTTACAGCTTCCACTGTCTGCTTCCCACTGTTGTTACAGCTTCCACTGTCTGCTTCCCACTGTTGTTACAGCTTCCACTGTCTGCTTCCCACTGTTGTTACAGCTTCCACTGTCTGCTTCCCACTTCTCACTGTGTTGTTACAGCTTCCACTGTCTGCCACTGTCTGCTTCCACTTCCACTGTTGTTACAGCTTCCACTGTCTGCTTCCACTTCCACTGTTGTTACAGCTTCCACTGTCTGCTTCCCACTTCTCACTGTTGTTACAGCTTCCACTGTCTGCTTCCCACTGTTGTTACAGCTTCCACTGTCTGCTTCCCACTTCTCACTGTTGTTACAGCTTCCACTGTCTGCTTCTCACTGTTGTTACAGCTTCCACTGTCTGCTTCCCACTTCCACTGTTGTTACAGCTTCCACTGTCTGCTTCCCACTGTTGTTACAGCTTCCACTGTCTGCTTCCCACTGTTGTTACAGCTTCCACTGTCTGCTTCACTGTTGTTACAGCTTCCACTGTCTGCTTCCCACTTCACTGTTGTTACAGCTTCCACTGTCTGCTTCCCACTGTTGTTACAGCTTCCACTGTCTGCTTCCACTGTTGTTACAGATTCCACTGTTTGCTTCCCACTTCACACTGTTGTTACAGCTTCCACTGTCTGCTTCCCACTTCTCACTGTTGTTACAGCTTCCACTGTCTGCTTCCCACTTCCCACTGTTGTTACAGCTTCCACTGTCTGCTTCCCACTGTTGTTACAGCTTCCACTGTCTGCTTCCCACTGTTGTTACAGCTTCCACTGTCTGCTTCCCACTTCTCACTGTTGTTACAGCTTCCACTGTCTGCTTCCCACTTCCCACTGTTGTTACAGCTTCCACTGTCTGCTTCCCACTTCTCACTGTTGTTACAGCTTCCACTGTCTGCTTCCCACTTCTCACTGTTGTTACAGCTTCCACTGTCTGCTTCCCACTGTTGTTACAGCTTCCACTGTCTGCTTCCCACTTCTCACTGTTGTTACAGCTTCCACTGTCTGCTTCCCACTCACTGTTGTTACAGCTTCCACTGTCTGCTTCCCACTTCTCACTGTTGTTACAGCTTCCACTGTCTGCTTCCACTGTTGTTACAGCTTCCACTGTCTGCTTCCCACTGTTGTTACAGCTTCCACTGTCTGCTTCCCACTTCTCACTGTTGTTACAGCTTCCACTGTCTGCTTCCCACTTCTCACTGTTGTTACATCTTCCACTGTTTGCTTCCAACTTCACACTGCTGTTACATCTTCCACTGTCTGCTTCCCACTTCTCACTGTTGCTACAGCTTCCACTGTCTGCTTCCCACTGTTGTTACAGATTCTACTGTCTGCTTCCCACTTCCCACTGTTGTTACAGCTTCCACTGTCTGCTTCCCACTGTTGTTACAGCTTCCACTGTCTGCTTCCCACTGTTGTTACAGCTTCCACTGTCTGCTTCCACTGTTGTTACAGCTTCCACTGTCTGCTTCCCACTGTTGTTACAGCTTCCACTGTCTGCTTCCCACTGTTGTTACTGCTTTACAGCCCACTGTCTGCTTCCCACTTCTCACTGTTGTTACAGCTTCCACTGTCTGCTTCCACTGTTGTTACTTCCACTGTCTGCTTCCCACTGTCTCACTGTTGTTACAGCTTCCACTGTCTGCTTCCCACTTCCACTGTTGTTACAGCTTCCACTGTCTGCTTCCCACTTCCACACTGTTGTTACAGCTTCCACTGTCTGCTTCCCACTTCCCACTGTTGTTACAGCTTCCACTGTCTGCTTCTCACTGTTGTTACAGCTTCCACTGTCTGCTTCCCACTGTAGTTACAGCTTCCACTGTCTGCTTCCCACTTCTCACTGTTGTTACAGCTTCCACTGTCTGCTTCCCACTTCCCACTGTTGTTACAGCTTCCACTGTCTGCTTCCCACTTCTCACTGTTGTTACAGCTTCCACTGTCTGCTTCCCACTTCTCACTGTTGTTACAGCTTCCACTGTCTGCTTCCCACTGTTGTTACAGCTTCCACTGTCTGCTTCCCACTGTTGTTACAGCTTCCACTGTCTGCTTCTCACTGTTGTTACAGCTTCCACTGTCTGCTTCCCACTTCTCACTGTTGTTACAGCTTCCACTGTCTGCTTCCCACTGTTGTTACAGCTTCCACTGTCTGCTTCCCACTGTTGTTACAGCTTCCACTGTCTGCTTCCCACTTCTCACTGTTGTTACAGCTTCCACTGTCTGCTTCCCACTTCCCACTGTTGTTACAGCTTCCACTGTCTGCTTCCCACTTCTCACTGTTGTTACAGCTTCCACTGTCTGCTTCCCACTTCTCACTGTTGTTACAGCTTCCACTGTCTGCTTCCCACTGTTGTTACAGCTTCCACTGTCTGCTTCCCACTTCTCACTGTTGTTACAGCTTCCACTGTCTGCTTCCACTGTTGTTACAGCTTCCACTGTCTGCTTCCCACTTCTCACTGTTGTTACAGCTTCCACTGTCTGCTTCCCACTTCCCACTGTTGTTACAGCTTCCACTGTCTGCTTCCCACTGTTGTTACAGCTTCCACTGTCTGCTTCCCACTTCTCACTGTTGTTACAGCTTCCACTGTCTGCTTCCCACTTCTCACTGTTGTTACAGCTTCCACTCTGTCTGCTTCCCACTGTTGTTACAGCTTCCACTGTCTGCTTCCCACTGTTGTTACAGCTTCCACTGTCTGCTTCCCACTGTTGTTACAGCTTCCACTGTCTGCTTCCACTTCACACTGTTGTTACAGCTTCCACTGTCTGCTTCCCACTTCCCACTGTTGTTACAGCTTCCACTGTCTGCTTCCACTGTTGTTACAGCTTCCACTGTCTGCTTCCCACTTCTCACTGTTGTTACAGCTTCCACTGTCTGCTCCCACTTCCCACTGTTGTTACAGCTTCCACTGTCTGCTTCCACTGTTGTTACAGCTTCCACTGTCTGCTTCCACTGTTGTTGTTACAGCTTCCACTGTCTGCTTCCTTCCACTGTTGTTACAGCTTCCACTGTCTGCTTCCCACTTCTCACTGTTGTTACAGCTTCCACTGTCTGCTTCCCACTTCACTGTTGTTACAGCTTCCACTGTCTGCTTCCACTCCACTGTTGTTACAGCTTCCACTGTCTGCCCCACTGTTGTTACAGCTTCCACTGTCTGCTTCTCACTGTTGTTACAGCTTCCACTGTCTGCTTCCCACTGTTGTTACAGCTTCCACTGTCTGCTTCCCACTTCTCACTGTTGTTACAGCTTCCACTGTCTGCTTCCCACTTCTCACTGTTGTTACAGCTTCCACTGTCTGCTTCCCACTTCTCACTGTTGTTACAGCTTCCACTGTCTGCTTCCCACTGTCTCACTGTTGCTTCCACTGTCTGCTTCCACTTCTCACTGTTGTTACAGCTTCCACTGTCTGCTTCCCACTGTTGTTACAGCTTCCACTGTCTGCTTCCCACTTCTCACTGTTGTTACAGCTTCCACTGTCTGCTTCCCACTTCTCACTGTTGTTACAGCTTCCACTGTCTGCTTCCCACTGTTTACAGCTTCCACTGCTTCCACTGTCTGCTTCCCACTGTTGTTACAGCTTCCACTGTCTGCTTCCCACTGTTGTTACAGCTTCCACTGTCTGCTTCCCACTGTTGTTACAGCTTCCACTGTCTGCTTCCCACTTCTCACTGTTGTTACAGCTTCCACTGTCTGCTTCCCACTGTTGTTACAGCTTCCACTGTCTGCTTCTCACTGTTGTTACAGCTTCCACTGTCTGCTTCCCACTGTAGTTACAGATTCCACTGTTTGCTTCCCACTTCACACTGCTGTTACATCTTCCACTGTCTGCTTCTCACTGTTGTTACAGATTCCACTGTTTGCTTCCAACTTCACACTGCTGTTACATCTTCCACTGTCTGCTTCCCACTTCTCACTGTTGTTACAGCTTCCACTGTCTGCATCCCACTTCCCACTGTTGTTACAGCTTCCACTGTCTGCTTCTCACTGTTGTTACAGCTTCCACCCTCTGCTTCCCACTTCTCATTGTTGTTACAGCTTCCACTGTCTGCTTCCCACTTCCCACTGTTGTTACAGCTTCCACTGTCTGCTTCCACTTCTCACTGTTGTTACAGCTTCCACTGTCTGCTTCCCACTTCTCACTGTTGTTACAGCTTCCACTGTTTGCTTCCACTTCTCACTGTTGTTACATCTTCCACTGTCTGCTTCCCACTTCTCACTGTTGTTACAGCTTCCACTGTCTGCTTCCCACTTCCCACTGTTGTTACAGCTTCCACTGTCTGCTTCCACTGTTGTTACAGCTTCCACTGTCTGCTTCCCACTGTTGTTACAGCTTCCACCCTCTGCTTCCACTTCCACTGTTGTTACAGCTTCCACTTCTGCTTCCACTGTTGTTACAGCTTCCACTGTCTGCTTCCACTTCTCACTGTTGTTACATCTTCCACTGTCTGCTTCCCACTCACTGTTGTTACAGCTTCCACTGTTTGCTTCCAACTTCACACTGCTGTTACATCTTCCACTGTCTGCTTCCCACTTCTCACTGTTGTTACAGCTTCCACTGTCTGCTTCCCACTTCCCACTGTTGTTACAGCTTCCACTGTCTGCTTCCACTGTTGTTACAGCTTCCACCCTCTGCTTCCCACTTCTCACTGTTGTTACAGCTTCCACTGTCTGCTTCCCACTTCCCACTGTTGTTACAGCTTCCACTGTCTGCTTCCCACTTCTCACTGTTGTTACAGCTTCCACTGTCTGCTTCCCACTTCTCACTGTTGTTACAGCTTCCACTGTCTGCTTCCCACTTCTCACTGTTGTTACAGCTTCCACTGTCTTCCACTTCTCACTGTTGTTACAGCTTCCACTGTCTGCTTCCCACTTCTCACTGTTGTTACAGCTTCCACTGTCTGCTTTCCACTGTTGTTACAGCTTCCACTGTCTGCTTCCACTGTTGTTACAGCTTCCACTGTCTGCTTCCCACTTCTCACTGTTGTTACAGCTTCCACTGTCTGCTTCCCACTTCTCACTGTTGTTACAGCTTCCACTGTCTGCTTCCCACTTCTCACTGTTGTTACAGCTTCCACTGTCTGCTTCCCACTGTTGTTACAGCTTCCACTGTCTGCTTCCACTTCCACTGTTGTTACAGCTTCCACTGTCTGCTTCTCACTGTTGTTACACCTTCCACTGTCTGCTTCCCACTGTTGTTACAGCTTCCACTGTCTGCTTCCCACTGTTGTTACAGCTTCCACTGTCTGCTTCCCACTGTTGTTACAGCTTCCACCCTCTGCTTCCCACTTCTCACTGTTGTTACAGCTTCCACTGTCTGCTTCCCACTGTCCCACTGTTGTTACAGCTTCCACTGTCTGCTTCTCACTTCTCACTGTTGTTACAGCTTCCACTGTCTGCTTCCCACTTCTCACTGTTGTTACAGCTTCCACTGTCTGCTTCCCACTGTTGTTACAGCTTCCACTGTCTGCTTCCCACTTCTCACTGTTGTTACAGCTTCCACTGTCTGCTTCTCACTGTTGTTGTTACACCTTCCACTGTCTGCTTCCCACTGTTGTTACAGCTTCCACTGTCTGCTTCCCACTGTTGTTACAGCTTCCACTGTCTGCTTCCCACTGTTGTTACAGCTTCCACTGTCTGCTTCCACTGTTGTTACAGCTTCCACTGTCTGCTTCCCCTTCACACTGTTGTTACAGCTTCCACTGTCTGCTTCTCACTGTTGTTACAGATTCCACTGTTTGCTTCCAACTTCACACTGCTGTTACATCTTCCACTGTCTGCTTCCCACTTCTCACTGTTGTTACAGCTTCCACTGTCTGCATCCACTTCCACTGTTGTTACAGCTCACTGTCTGCTTCCACTGTTGTTACAGCTTCCACTGTCTGCTTCCCACTGTTGTTACAGCTTCCACCCTCTGCTTCCCACTTCTCACTGTTGTTACAGCTTCCACTGTCTGCTTCCCACTTCCCACTGTTGTTACAGCTTCCACTGTCTGCTTCCCACTTCTCACTGTTGTTACAGCTTCCACTGTCTGCTGCTTCCCACTTCTCACTGTTGTT
>NW_024607823.1:0-38544 GCF_018296145.1 Oncorhynchus tshawytscha | reverse complement strand
AGACAGAGACATGCATTTCATTATGTCAGATGGTTACGGAGTCTGTTAGACAGAGACATACATTTCATTATGTCAGATGGTTACGGAGTCTGTTAGACAGAGACATGCATTTCATTATGTCAGATGGATTACTGAGTCTGTTAGACAGAGACATGCATTTCATTATGTCAGATGGTTACGGAGTCTGTTAGACAGAGACATGCATTTCATTATGTCAGATGGTTACGGAGTCTGTTAGACAGAGACATGCATTTCATTATGTCAGATGGTTACGGAGTCTGTTAGACAGAGACATGCATTTCATTATGTCAGATGGTTACGGAGTCTGTTAGACAGAGACATGCATTTCATTATGTCAGATGGTTACGGAGTCTGTTAGACAGAGACATGCATTTCATTATGTCAGATGGTTATGGAGTCTGTTAGACAGAGACATGCATTTCATTATGTCAGATGGCTACTGAGTCTGTTAGACAGAGACATGCATTTCATTATGTCAGATGGTTACGGAGTCTGTTAGACAGAGACATACATTTCATTATGTCAGATGGCTACTGAGTCTGTTAGACAGAGACATGCATTTCATTATGTCAGATGGCTACTGAGTCTGTTAGACAGAGACATGCATTTCATTATGTCAGATGGTTACGGAGTCTGTTAGACAGAGACATACATTTCATTATGTCAGATGGTTACGGAGTCTGTTAGACAGAGACATGCATTTCATTATGTCAGATGGTTACGGAGTCTGTTAGACAGAGACATGCATTTCATTATGTCAGATGGTTACTGAGTCTGTTAGACAGAGACATGCATTTCATTATGTCAGATGGTTACTGAGTCTGTTAGACAGAGACATGCATTTCATTATGTCAGATGGTTACGGAGTCTGTTAGACAGAGACATGCATTTCATTATGTCAGATGGTTACTGAGTCTGTTAGACAGAGACATGCATTTCATTATGTCAGATGGTTACGGAGTCTGTTAGACAGAGACATGCATTTCATTATGTCAGATGGCTACTGAGTCTGTTAGACAGAGACATGCATTTCATTATGTCAGATGGCTACTGAGTCTGTTAGACAGAGACATACATTTCATTATGTCAGATGGCTACTGAGTCTGTTAGACAGAGACATGCATTTCATTATGTCAGATGGCTACTGAGTCTGTTAGACAGAGACATGCATTTCATTATGTCAGATGGCTACTGAGTCTGTTAGACAGAGACATGCATTTCATTATGTCAGATGGCTACTGAGTCTGTTAGACAGAGACATACATTTCATTATGTCAGATGGCTACTCAGTCTGTTATATAGATATAGACTTATATAAGGAGGGTAATTCATATATTTTCTGTTTTAATATTTTGCATCAAGAAAAGTGTTAAGTTGTTAGATTATAGGAGTAACTCTGGTAGACCTGAAACAGTCTTCCTCACCTCAAGTTGGGGCGGCAGGTAGCTTAGTGGTTAGAGCAGGTAGCCTAGTGGTTAGAGGCAGGTAGCCTAGTGGTTAGAGGCAGGTAGCCTAGTGGTTAGAGGCAGGTAGCCTAGTGGTTAGGGGGGGAGGCAGGTAGCCTAGTGGTTAGAGGGGGGCGGCAGGTAGCCTAGTGGTGAGAGCAGGTAGCCTAGTGGTTAGAGCAGGTAGCCTAGTGGTTAGAGCAGGTAGTCTAGTGGTTAGAGCAGTGAGCCTAGTGGTGAGAGCAGTAAGCCTAGTGGTTAGAGCAGGTAGCCTAGTGGTTAGAGCAGGTAGCCTAGTGGTTAGAGCAGGTAGCCTAGTGGTTAGAGTAGTGAGCCTAGTGGTTAGAGCAGTGAGCCTAGTGGTTAGAGTAGTGAGCCTAGTGGTTAGAGCAGTGAGCCTAGTGGTTAGAGCAGTGAGCCTAGTGGTTAGAGGCAGGTAGCCTAGTGGTTAGAGCAGGTAGCCTAGTGGTTAGAGCAGGTAACATAGTGGTTAGAGCAGGTAACCTAGTGGTTAGAGCAGGTAGCCTAATGGTTAGAGCAGGTAGCATAGGGGTTAGAGCAGGTAGCCTAATGGTTAGAGGCAGGTAGTCTAGTGGTTAGAGGCAGGTAGTCTAGTGGTTAGAGGGGGAGGCAGGAAGCCTAGTGGTTAGAGGCAGGTAGCCTAGTGGCTAGAGGGGGGAGGAAGGTAGCCGAGTGGTTAGAGGCAGCTAGCCTAGTGGTTAGAGGAAGGTAGCCTAGTGGTTAGAGGAAGGTAGCCTAGTGGTTAGAGGAAGGTAGCCTAGTGGTTAGAGGGCGGAGGCAGGTAGCCTAGTGGTTAGAGGAAGGTAGCCTAGTGGTTAGAGGCAGGTAGCCTAGTGGTTAGAGGAAGGTAGCCTAGTGGTTAGAGGAAGGTAGCCTAGTGGTTAGAGGCAGGTAGCCTAGTGGTTAGAGGAAGGTAGCCTAGTGGTTAGAGCAGGTAGCCTAGTGGTTAGAGCAGGTAGCCTAGTGGTTAGAGGCAGGTAGCCTAGTGGTTAGAGGAAGGTAGCCTAGTGGTTAGAGGAAGGTAGCCTAGTGGTTAGAGGAAGGTAGCCTAGTGGTTAGAGGAAGGTAGCCTAGTGGTTAGAGGCAGGTAGCCTAGTGGTTAGAGCAGGTAGCCTAGTGGTTAGAGCAGGTAGCCTGGTGGCTATAATCTGATAGTGGATTTGGGGTGGTAGATGTCTAGTCTCCCTTATGGCTCTACTCTGATAGTGGTAGATGTCTAGTCTCCCTTATGGCTCTACTCTGATAGTGGTAATGGGGTGGTAGAGGTCAAGTCTCCCTTATGGCTCTAATCTGATAGTGGTAGTGGGGTGGTAGATGTCTCGGCTCCCTTATGGTTCAAATCTGATAGTGGTAGTGGGGTGGTAGATGTCTATTTGGGGTGGTAGATGCCTAGTCCCTTTATGGCTCTAATCTGATAGTGATAGAGGGGTGGTAGATGTCTAGTCTCCTTTATGGCTCTATTCTGATAGTGGTAATGGGGTGATAGATGTCTCCCTTATGGCTCTAATCTGATAGTGGTAGGGGGAGGTAGATATCCAGTCTCCCTTATGGCTCTACTCTGATAGTGGTAGCTGGGTGGTAGATGTCTATTCTCCCTTTTGGCTCGCATCTGATAGTGGTAGATGCCTAGTCTGCTTTATGGCTCTGATCTGATAGTGGTAGTGGGGTGGTAGATGTCTAGTCTCCCTTATGGCTCTAATCTGGTAGTGGTAATTGGGTGGTAGATGTCTAGACTCCTTTATGGCTCTAATCTGATAGTGGTAGTGGGGTGGTAGATGTCTAGTCTCCCTTATGGCTATAATCTGATAGTGGATTTGGGGTGGTAGATGCCTAGTCTTTTTAATGGCTCTAATCTGATGGTGGTCGAGGGGTGGTAGATGTCTATTCTCCCTTTTGGCTCTAATCTGATAGTGGTAGTGGGGTGGTAGATGTCTAATCTCGCTTATGGCTATAATCTGACAGTGGATTTTGGGTGGTAGATGCCTAGTCTTTTTAAAGGCTCTAATCTGATAGTGGTCGAGGGGTGGTAGATGTCTAGTCTCCCTTATGGTTCTAATCTGATAGTGGAAGTGGGGTGGTAGATATCTAGGTTCCCTTAAGGTTCAATTCTGATAGTGTTAGTGGGGTGGTAGATGTCTCGGCTCCCCTATGGCTATAATCTGATAGTGGATTTGGGGTGGTAGATATCTAGGTTCCCTTAAGGTTCAATTCTGATAGTGTTAGTGGGGTGGTAGATGTCTCGGCTCCCTTATGGCTATAATCTGATAGTGGTATATGCCTAGTCTGCTTTATGGCTCTAATCTGATAGTGGTAGTGGGGTGGTAGATGTCTAGTCTCCCTTATGGTTCTAATCTGACAGTGGAAGTGGGTTGGTAGATGTCTATTCTCCCTTTTGGCTATAATCTGATAGTGGTAGATGCCTAGTCTGCTTGATGGCTCTAATCTGATAGTGGTAGTGGGGTGGTAGATGTCTAGTCTCCTTTATGGCTCTAATCTGATAGTGGTAGTGGGGTGGTAGATGTCTATTCTCCCTTATGGCTCTAATCTGATAGTGGTAGTGGGGTAGTAGATGCCTAGTCTGCTTGATGGCTCTAATCTGATAGTGGTAGAGGGGTGGTAGATGTCTAGTCTCCCTTATGGCTCTAATCTGATAGTGGTAAAGTGGTGGGTGATGTCTAGTCTCCCTTATGGCTCTAATCTGATAGTGGTTTATACCTAGTCTGCTTTATGGCACTAATCTGATAGTAGTAGTGGGGTGGTAGATGTCTATGGTCCCTTATGGCCCTAATCTGATCGTGGTAGTGGGGTAGTAGATGTCTATTCTCCGTTTTGGCTCTAATCTGATAGTGGTAGATGCCAAGTCTGCTTGGTGGCTCAAATCTGATAGTGGTAGTGGGGTGGTAGATGTCTAGTCTGCTTTATGGCTCTAATCTGATAGTGGTAGTGGGGTGGTAGATGTCTAGTCTCATTTATGGCTCTAATCTGATAGTGGTATATGTATAGTCTCCTTTATGGCTCTAATCTGATAGTGGTAGTGGGGTGGTAGATGCCTAGTCTGCTTGATGGCTCTAATCTGACAGTGGAAGTGGGGTGGTAGATGTTTTAGTCTCCCTTATGGCTCTAATCTGATAGTGGTAGTGGGGTGGTAGATGTCTAGTCTCCCTCAAGGCTCTAATCTTATGTTGGTATATGCCTAGTCTGCTTTTTGGCTCTAATCTGATAGTGGTAGTGGGGTGGTAGATGTCTAGTCTCCCTTATGGCTCTAATCTGATAGTGGTATATGCCTAGTCTTCCTTATGGCTCTAATCTGATAGTGGTAATGGGGTGGTAGATGTCTAGTCTCCCTTATGGCTCTAATCTGATAGTGGTAGTGGGGTGGTAGATGTATATTCTCCCTTTTGGCTATAATCTGATAGTGGTAAAGGGGTGGTAGATGTCTAGTCTCATTTATGGCTCTAATCTGATAGTGGTAGTAGGGTGGTAGATGTCTAGTCTCCTTATGGCTCTAATTTGATAGTGGTAGTGGGGTGGTAGATGTCTATTCTCCCTTTTGGCTCTAATCTGATAGTGGTAGATGCCTAGTCTGCTTGATGGCTCTAATCTGATAGTGGTAGTGGGGTGGTAGATGTCTAGTCTCCTTTATGGCTCTAATCTGATAGTGGCAGTGGGGTGGTAGATGTCTATTCTCCCTTATGGCTCTAATCTGATAGTGGTAGTGGGGTAGTAGATGCCTAGTCTGCTTGATGGCTCTAATCTGATAGTGGTAGAGGGGTGGTAGATGTCTAGTCTCCCTTATGGCTCTAATCTGATAGTGGTAAAGTGGTGGGTGATGTCTAGTCTCCCTTATGGCTCTAATCTGATAGTGGTAGTAGATGTCTAGTCTCCTTTATGGCTCTAATCTGATAGTGGTAGTGGGGTGGTAGATGTCTATGTCTCCTTATGGCTCTAATCTGATAGTGTTAGTGGGGTGGTAGATGTCTATTCTCCCTTATGGCTCTAATCTGATAGTGGTAGATGCCTAGTCTGCTTGATGGCTCTAATCTGATAGTGGTAGTGGGGTGGTAGATGTCTAGTCTCCTTTATGGCTCTAATCTGATAGTGGTAGTGGGTGGTAGATGTCTAGTCTACATTATGGCTCTAATCTGATAGTGGTAATGGGGTGGTAGATGTCTCTTCTCCCTTATGGCTCTAAATTGATAGTGGTAGTGGGGTGGTAGATGCAGAGTCTGCTTGATGGCTCTAATCTGATAGTGGCAGTGGGTGGTAGATGTCTATTTTCCATTATGCCTCAAATCTGATTGTGGTAGTGGGGTGGTAGATGTCTAGTCTCCCTTATGGCTCTAATCTGATAGTGGTATATCTCTAGTCTCCTTTCTGGCTCTAATCTGATAGTGGTAGTAGGGTGGTAGATGTCTAGGCTCCCTTGTGGCTCTATTCTGATAGTGGTATATGCCTAGTGTCTATTCTCCTTATGGCTCTAATCTGATAGTGGTAATGGGGTGGTAGATGTCTAGTCTCCTTTTATGGCTCTAATCTGATAGTGGTAGTGGGGTGGTAGATGTCTAGTCTCCTTTTGGCTCTAATCTGATGGTGGTAGTGGGGTGGTAGATGTCTAGTCTCCCTTATGGCTCTAATCTGATAGTGGTAGTGGGTGGTAGATGTCTAGTCTACATCATGGCTCTAATCTGATAGTGGTAATTGGGTGGTAGATGTCTAGTCTTCCTTATGGCTCTAATCTGATAGTGGTATATGCCTAGTCTCCTTTATTGCGCTAATCTGATAGTGGTAGTGGGTGGTATATGCCTAGTCTCCTTTATTGCGCTAATCTGATAGTGGTAGTGGGGTGGTAGATGCTTTGCCTTATGGCTCTAATCTGATAGTGGTAGTGGGGTGGTAGATGTAGATAATCTAATGGCTCTAATCTGATAGTGGTAGTGGGGTGGTAGATGTCTAGTCTCCTTATGGCTCTAATCTGATAGTGGTAGTGGGGTGGTAGATGTCTATTCTCCCTTTTGGCTCTAATCTGATAGTGGTAGATGGGGTGGTAGATGTCTAATCTGATAGTGGTATGGCTCTAATGTGATAGTGGCTAATCTGGTGGTAGATGTCTAGTCTCCTTATGGCTCTAATCTGATAGTGGTAGTGGGGTGGTAGATGTCTAGTCTGCTTTATGGCTCTAATGTGATAGCGGTAAAGGGGTGGTAGATGTCTAGTCTCCTTTATGGCTCTAATGTGATAGCGGTAAAGGGGTGGTAGATGTCTAGTCTCCTTTATGGCTCTAATTTGATAGTGGTAGTGGGGTGGTAGATGTCTAGTCTCCCTTTTGGCTATAATCTGATAGTGGTAGATGCCTAGTCTGCGTTATGGCTCTAATCTGATAGTGGTAGTGGGGTGGTAGATGTCTAGTTTCCTTTATGGTTCTAATGTGATAGTGGTAATTTTGTGGTAGATGTCTAGTCTGCTTTATGGCTCTAATCTGATAGTGGTAGTGGGGTGGTAGATGTCTATTCTCCCTTTTGGCTCTAATCTGATAGTGGTAGATGCCTAGTCTGCTTTATGGCTCTAATCTGATAGTGGTAGTGGGGTGGTAGATGTCTAGTCTCCCTTATGGCTCTAATGTGATAGTGGTAATGGGGTGGTAGATGTCTAGTTTCCCTTATGGCTCTAATCTGATAGTGGTAGTGGGGTGGTAGATGTCTATTCTCCCTTATGGCTCTAATCTGATAGTGGTAGGGGTGGTAGATGTCTAGTCTCTTTATGGCTCTAATCTGATAGTGGTAGTGGGGTGGTAGATGTCTATTCTCCCTTTTGGCTCTAATCTGATAGTGGTAGTGGGGTGGTAGATGTCTAGTCTCCTTATGGCTCTAATCTGATAGTGGTTTTGGGGGTAGATGTCTAGTCTTTTTTTTGGCTCTAATCTGATAGTGGTAGTGGGGTGGTAGATGTCTAGTCTCCTTTATGGCTCTAATCTGATAGTGGTAAGGGGGTGGTAGATGTCTAGTCTCCCTTATGGCTCTAATCTGATAGTGGTAGTGGGGTGGTAGATGTCTAGTCTCCCTTATGGCTCTAATCTGATAGTGGTAGTGGGGGTGGTAGATGTCTAGTCTCCCTTATGGCTCTAATCTGATGGTAGTGGTAGATGCCTAGTCTGCTTTATGGCTCTAATCTGATAGTGGTAGTGGGGTGGTAGATGTCTATTCTTCCTTATGGCTCTAATCTGATAGTGGTAATGGGATGTCTAGGCTAGATGTCTAGTCTCCTTATGGCTCTAATCTGATAGTGGTAGTGGGGTGGTAGATGTCTATTCTTCCTTATGGCTCTAATCTGATAGTGGTAATGGGGTGGTAGATGTCTAGTCTCCTTATGGCTCTAATCTGATAGTGGTAGTGGGGTGGTAGATGTCTAGTCTCCCTTATGGCTCTAATCTGATAGTGGAAGTGGGGTGGTAGATGTCTATTCTCCCTTTTGGCTATAATCTGATAGTGGTAGATGCCTAGTCTACTTTATGGCTTTAATCTGTTAGTGGTAGTGGGGTGGTAGATGTATAGTCTCCTTTCTGGCTCTAATCTGATAGTGGTAGTGGGGTGGTAGATGTCTATTCTCCCTTATGGCTCTAATCTGATAGTGGTAGTTGGGTGGTAGATGTCTAGTCTCCCTTGTGGCTCTAATCTGATAGTGGTAGTGGGGTGGTAGATGTCTAGTCTCCTTTATGGCTCTAATCTGATAGTGGTAGTGGGGTGGTAGATGTCTAGTCTCCCTTATGGCTCTAATCTGATAGTGGTAGAAGACTAGTCTGATTTATGGCTCTAATCTGATAGTGGTAGTGGGGTAGTAGATGTCTAGTCTCCTTTATGGCTCTAATCTGATAGTGGTAGTGGGGTGGTAGATGTATATTCTCCCTTTTGGCTCTAATCTGATAGTGGTAGATGCCAAGTCTGCATTATGGCTCTAATCTGATAGTGGTAGTGGGGTGGTAGATGTCTAGTCTGCTTTATGGCTCTAATCTGATAGTGGTAGTGGGGTGGTAGATGTCTAGTCTCATTTATGGCTCTAATCTGATAGTGGTATATGTATAGTCTGCTTTATGGCCCTAATCTGATAGTGGTAGTGGGGTAGTAGATGTCTATTCTCCGTTTTGGCTCTAATCTGATAGTGGTAGTGGGTGGTAGATGCCTAGTCTGCTTGATGGCTCTAATCTGATAGTGGTAGTGGGGTGGTAGATGTCTAGTTTCCCTTATGGCTCTAATCTGATAGTGGTAGTGGGGTGGTAGATGTCTAGTCTGCTTTATGGCTCTAATCTGATCGTGGTAGTGGGGTAGTAGATGCCTAGTCTGCTTGATGGCTCTAATCTGATAGTGGTAGTGGGGTGGTAGATGTCTAGTCTCCTTATGGCTCTAATCTGATAGTGGTAGTGGTAGTGGGGTAGATGTCTAGTCTGCTTTATGGCTCTAATCTGATAGTGGTAGTGGGGTGGTAGATGTCTATTCTCCCTTATGGTTCAAATCTGATAGTGGAAGTGGGGTGGTAGATGTCTATTCTCCCTTTGGGCTATAATCAGAAAGTGGTAGTGGGGTGGTAGATGTCTATTCTCCGTTATGGCTCTAATCTGATAGTGGTAGATGCCTAGTCTGCATTATGGCTCTAATCTGATAGTGGTAGTGGGGTGGTAGATGTCGAGTGTCCCTTATGGCTCTAATCTGATAGTTGTATATGCCTAGTCTGCTTTATGGCACTAATCTGATAGTGGTAGTGGGGTAGTAGATGTCTATTCTCAGTTTTGGCTCTAATCTGATAGTGGTAGATGCCTAGTCTGCTTGATGGCTCTAATCTGATAGTGGTAGTGGGGTGGTAGATGTCTAGTCTCCTTTATGGCTCTAATCTGATAGTGGTAGTGGGGTGGTAGATGTCTATTCTCCATTTTGGCTCTAATCTGATAGTGGTAGTGGGGTGGTAGATGTCTAGTCTCCTTATGGCTCTAATCTGATAGTGGTAGTGGGGTGGTAGATGTCTATTCTCCCTTTTGGCTCTAATCTGATAGTGGTAGATGCCTAGTCTGATTTATGGCTCTAATCTGATAGTGGTAGTGGGGTGGTAGATGTCTAGTCTCCCTTATGGTTGTAATCTGATAGTGGTATATGCCTAGTCTGCTTTATGGCTCTAATCTGATAGTGGTAGTGGGGTGGTAGATGTCTAGTCTCCCTTATGGCTCTAATCTGATAGTGGTAGTGGGGTGGTAGATGTCTAGGCTCCCTTATGGCTCTAATCTGATAGTGGTAGTGGGGTGGTAGATGTCTAGTCTCCCTTATGGCTCTAATCTGATAGTGGTAGTGGGGTGGTAGATGTCTATTCTCCCTTTTGGCTCTAATCTGATAGTGGTAGATGCCTAGTCTGCTTTATGGCTCTAATCCGATAGTGGTAGATGTCTAGTCTCCCTTACGGCTCTAATCTGATAGTGGTAGTGGGGTGGTAGATGTCTATTCTCCCTTTTGGCTCTAATCTGATAGTGGAGGTGGGGTGGTAGATGCCTAGTCTCCTTTATGGCTCTAATCTGATAGTGGTAGGGGTGGTAGATGTCAAGTTTCCCTTATGGCACTAATCTGATAGTGGTAGTGGGGTGGTAGATGTCTATTCTCCCTTATGGCTCTAATCTGATAGTGGTAGTGGGGTGGTAGATGTCTATGTCTGCCTTATGGCTCTAATCTGATAGTGGTAGTGGGGTAGTAGATGTCTATTCTCCGTTTTGGCTCTAATCTGATAGTGGTAGATGCCTAGTCTGCTTGATGGCTCTAATCTGATAGTGGTAGTGGGGTGGTAGATGTCTAGTTTACATTATGGCTCTAATCTGATAGTGGTAGTGGGGTGTTAGATGTCTAGTCTCATTTATGGCTCTAATCTGATAGTGGTAGTAGTGTGGTAGATGTCTAGTCTCCTTTATGGCTCTAATCTGATAGTGGTAGTGGGGTGGTAGATGTCTATTCTCCCTTTTGGCTTTAATCTGATAGTGGTAGTGGGGTGGTAGATGTCTAGTCTCCTTTATGGCTCTAATCTGATAGTGGTAGTGGGGTGGTAGATGTCTAGTCTCCCTTATGGCTCTTATCTGATATTGGTAGTGGGGTGGTAGATGTATAGTCTCCTTTATGGCTGTAATTTGATTGTGGTAGTTGGGTGTTAGATGTCTAGTCTCCCTTATGGCTCTAATGTGATAGGGCTCTAATCTGATAGTGGTAGATGTCTAGTCTCCTTTATGGCTCTAATCTGATAGTGGTAGTGGGGTGGTAGATGTCTATTCTCCCTTATGGCTGTAATCTGATAGTGGCATATGCCTAGTCTGCTTTATGGTTCTAAATTGATCGTGGTAGTGGGGTGGTAGATGTCTATTGTCCCTTTTGGCTATAATCTGATAGTGGTAGATGCCTAGTCTGCTTTATGGCTCTAATCTGATAGTGGTAGTGGGGTTTTAGATGTCTATTTTCCCTTATGGCTCTAATCTGATAGTGGTATATGCCAGTCTGCTTTATGGCTCTAATCTGATAGTGGTAGTGGGGTGGTAGATGTCTGGTCTCCCTTATGGCTCTAATGTGTTGGTGGTAATGGGGTGATAGATGTCTAGTTTCCCTTATGGCTCTAATCTGATAGTGGTAGTGGGGTGGTAGATGTCAAGTTTCCCTTATGGCACTAATCTGATAGTGGTAGGGGGATGGTAGATGTCTATTCTCCCTTATGGCTATAATCTGATAGTGGTATATGCCTAGTCTGCTTTTTGGCACTAATATGATAGTGGTAGTGGGGTAGTAGATGTCTATTCTCAGTTTTGGCTCTAATCTGATAGTGGTAGATGCCTAGTCTGCTTGATGGCTCTAATCTGATAGTGGTAGTGGGGTGGTAGATGTCTAGTCTCCCTTATGGCTCTAATCTGATAGTGGTATATGCCTAGTCTGCTTTAAAGCTCTAATCTGATAGTGGTAGTGGGATGGTAGATGTCTAGACTCCCTTATGGCTCTAATGTGATAGTGGTAATTTGGTGGTAGATGTCTAGTCTCCCTTATGGCTCTAATCTGATAGTGGTAGTTGGGTGGTAGATGCCTAGTCTGCTTTATGGCTCTAATCTGATAGTGGTAGTGGGGTGGTAGATGTCTAGTCTCCTTTATGGCTCTGATTTGATAGTGGTAGTTGGGTGGTAGATGTCTAGTCTCATTTCTGGCTCTAATCTGATAGTGGTAGTGGGGTGGTAGATGTATAGTCTCCCTTTTGGCTATAATCTGATAGTGGTAGATGCCTAGTCTGCTTTATGGCTCTAATCTGATAGTGGTAGTGGGGTGGTAGATGTCTAGTTTCCCTTATGGCTCTAATCTGATAGTGGTAGTGGGGTGATATATGTCTAGTCTCCTTTATGGCTCTAATGTGACAGTGGTAGTGGGGTGGTAGATGTCTAGTCTCCTTATGGCTCTAATCTGATAGTGGTAGATGCTAGTCTGCTTTATGGCTCTAATCTGATAGTGGTAGTGGGGTGGTAGATGTCTAGTCTCCTTATGGCTCTAATCTGATAGTGGTAGTGGGTGGTAGATGC
This sequence comes from Oncorhynchus tshawytscha, assembly GCF_018296145.1. Lineage (NCBI taxonomy): Eukaryota > Metazoa > Chordata > Actinopteri > Salmoniformes > Salmonidae > Oncorhynchus > Oncorhynchus tshawytscha. Next base: position 26,490 of record NW_024607823.1, on the reverse strand, counting down.
CTAGTCTGCTTTATGGCTCTAATCTGATAGTGGTAGTGGGGTGGTAGATGTCTAGTCTCCCTTATGGCTCTAATCTGATAGTGGTAGTATGCCTAGTCTGTCTTTATGGCTCTAATCTGATAGTGGTAGTGGGGTGGTAGATGTCTATTCTCCCTTATGGCTCTAATCTGATAGTGGTAGTATGCCTAGTCTGCTTTATGGCTCTAATCTGATAGTGGTAGTGGGGTGGTAGATGTCTAGTCTCCCTTTATGGCTCTAATCTGATAGTGGTAGTGGGGTGGTAGATGCCTAGTCTGCTTATGGCTCTAATCTGATAGTGGTAGATGCCTAGTCTGCTTTATGGCTCTAATCTGATAGTGGTAGTGGGGTGGTAGATGTCTATTCTCCCTTATGGCTCTAATCTGATAGTGGTAGTGGGGTGGTAGATGTCTAGTCTCCCTTATGGCTCTAATCTGATAGTGGTAGTGGGGTGGTAGATGTCTATTCTCCGTTTTGGCTCTAATCTGATAGTGGTAGATGCCTAGTCTGCTTTATGGCTCTAATCTGATAGTGGTAGTGGGGTGGTAGATGTCTAGTCTCCCTTATGGCTCTAATCTGATAGTGGTATATGCCTAGTCTGCTTTATGGCTCTAATCTGATAGTGGTAGTGGGGTGGTAGATGTCTAGTCTCCCTTATGGCTCTAATGTGATAGTGGTAATTTGGTGGTAGATGTCTAGTCTCCTTTCTGGCTCTAATCTGATAGTGGTAGTGGGGTGGTAGATGTCTAGTCTCCTTATGGCTCTAATCTGATAGTGGTAGTGGGGTGGTAGATGTCTAGTCTCCCTTATGGCTCTAATCTGATAGTGGTAGTGGGGTGGTAGATGTCTAGTCTCCCTTATGGCTCTAATCTGATAGTGGTATATGCCTAGTCTGCTTTATGGCTCTAATCTGATAGTGGTAGTGGGGTGGTAGATGTCTAGTCTCCTTTATGGCTCTAATCTGATAGTGGTAGTGGGGTGGTAGATGTCTAGTCTCCCTTATGGCTCTAATCTGATAGTGGTAGTGGGGTGGTAGATGTCTAGTCTCCTTTATGGCTCTAATCTGATAGTGGTAGTGGGGTGGTAGATGTCTAGTCTCCCTTATGGCTCTAATCTGATAGTGGTAGATGCCTAGTCTGATTTATGGCTCTAATCTGATAGTGGTAGTGGGGTGGTAGATGTCTAGTTTCCCTTATGGCTCTAATCTGATAGTGGTATATGCCAGTCTGCTTTATGGCTCTAATCTGATAGTGGTAGTGGGGTGGTAGATGTCTATTCTCCCTTATGGCTCTAATCTGATAGTGGTAGATGCCTAGTCTGCTTTATGGCTCTAATCTGATAGTGGTAGTGGGGTGGTAGATGTCTAGTCTCCCTTTATGGCTCTAATCTGATAGTGGTAGTGGGGTGGTAGATGCCTAGTCTGCTTTATGGCTCTAATCTGATAGTGGTAGTGGGGTGCCTATGTCTAGTCTTTATGGCTCTAATCTGATAGTGGTAGTGGGGTGGTAGATGTCTAGTCTACATTATGGCTCTAATCTGATAGTGGTAGTGGGGTGGTAGATGTCTATTCTCCCTTATGGCTCTAATCTGATAGTGGTAGTGGGGTGGTAGATGTCTAGTCTCCCTTTTGGCTCTAATCTGATAGTGGTAGATGCCTAGTCTGCTTGATGGCTCTAATCTGATAGTGGTAGTGGGGTGGTAGATGTCTAGTCTCCTTATGGCTCTAATCTGATAGTGGTATATGCCTAGTCTGCTTTATGGCTCTAATCTGATAGTGGTAGTGGGGTGGTAGATGTCTAGTCTCCCTTATGGCTCTAATCTGATAGTGGTAGTGGGGTGGTAGATGTCTAGTCTCCCTTATGGCTCTAATCTGATAGTGGTAGTTGGGTGGTAGATGCCTAGTCTGCTTTATGGCTCTAATCTGATAGTGGTAGTGGGGTGGTAGATGTCTAGTCTCCTTTATGGCTCTAATCTGATAGTGGTAGTGGGGTGGTAGATGTCTAGTCTCCCTTATGGCTCTAATCTGATAGTGGTATATGCCTAGTCTGCTTTATGGCACTAATCTGATAGTGGTAGTGGGGTGGTAGATGTCTATTCTCCCTTATGGCTCTAATCTGATAGTGGTAGTGGGGTAGTAGATGTCTAGTCTGCTTTATGGCTCTAATCTGATAGTGGTAGTGGGTGGTAGATGTCTAGTCTCCTTTATTGCTCTAATCTGATAGTGGTAGTGGGTGGTATATGCCTAGTCTGCTTTATGGCTCTAATCTGATCGTGGTAGTGGTAGATGTATTCCTAGTCTGCTTTATGGCTCTAATCTGATAGTGGTAGTGGGGTGGTAGATGTCTAGTTTCCCTTATGGCTCTAATCTGATAGTGGTATATGCCTAGTCTGCGTTATGGCTCTAATTTGAAAGTGGTAATGGGGTGGTAGATGTCTATTCTCCCTTATGGCTCTAATCTGATAGTGGTAGTGGGTGGTATATGCCTAGTCTGCTTAATGGCTCTAATCTGATAGTGGTAGTGGGGTGGTAGATGTCTATTCTCCCTTATGGCTCTAATCTGATTGTGGTAGTGGGGTAGTAGATGCCTAGTCTGCTTGATGGCTCTAATCTGATAGTGGTAGTGGGGTGGTAGATGTCTAGTCTCCCTCATGGCTCTAAACTGATAGTGGTATATGCCTAGTCTAATTTATGGCTCTACTAATCTGATAGTGGTAGTGGGGTGGTAGATGTCTAGTCTCCCTTATGGCTCTAATCTGATAGTGGTATATGCCTAGTCTGCATTTATGGCTCTAATCTGATAGTGGTAGTGGGGTGGTAGATGTCTAGTGTCCCTTATGGCTCTAATCTGATAGTGGTAGTGGGGTGGTAGATGTCTAGTCTCCCTTTTGGCTCTAATCTGATAGTGGTAAAGGGGTGGTAGATGTCTAGTCTCCTTTATGGCTCTAATCTGATAGTGGTAGTGGGGTGGTAGATGCCTAGTCTGCTTTATGGCTCTAATCTGATAGTGGTAGTGGGGTGGTAGATGTCTAGTTTCCCTTATGGCTCTAATCTGATAGTGGTAGTGGGGTGGTAGATGTCTAGTCTCCTTTATGGCTCTAATCTGATAGTGGTAGTGGGGTGGTAGATGTCTAGTCTCCTTTATGGCTCTAATCTGATAGTGGTAGATGCCTAGTCTGATTTATGGCTCTAATCTGATAGTGGTAGTGGGGTGGTAGATGTCTAGTTTCCCTTATGGCTCTAATCTGATAGTGGTATATGCCTAGTCTGCTTTATGGCTCTAATCTGATCGTGGTAGTGGGGTAGTAGATGCCTAGTCTGCTTGATGGCTCTAATCTGATAGTGGTATATGCCTAGTCTGCTTTATGGCTCTAATCTGATAGTGGTAGTGGGGTGGTAGATGTCTAGTCTCCTTATGGCTCTAATCTGATAGTGGTAGTGGGGTGGTAGATGTCTAGTCTGCTTTATGGCTCTAATCTGATAGTGGTAGTGGGGTGGTAGATGTCTAGTCTCCTTTTGGCTCTAATCTGATAGTGGTAGTGGGGTAGTAGATGCCTAGTCTGCCTTGATGGCTCTAATCTGATAGTGGTAGTGGGGTGGTAGATGTCTATTCTCCCTTTTGGCTCTAATCTGATAGTGGTAAAGGGGTGGTAGATGTCTATTCTCCTTTTGGCTCTAATCTGATAGTGGTAGGGGTATATGCCTAGTCTGCTTTATGGCTCTAATCTGATAGTGGTAGTGGGGTGGTAGATGTCTATTCTCCTTTATGGCTCTAATCTGATAGTGGTAGTGCCTAGTAGATGTCTTGATGGCTCTAATCTGATAGTGGTAGTGGTGTGGTAGATGTCTAGTTTCCCTTATGGCTCTAATCTGATAGTGGTATATGCCTAGTCTGCTTTAAGGCACTAATCTGATAGTGGTAGTGGGGTGGTAGATGTCTAGTCTCCTTTATGGCTCTAATCTGATAGTGGTAGTGGGTGGTAGATGTCTAGTCTCCCTTATGGCTCTAATCTGATAGTGGTAGTGGGTAGTGTATTCCTAGTCTGCTTTATGGCTCTAATCTGATAGTGGTAGTGGGGTGGTAGATGTCTAGTTTCCCTTATGGTTCTAATCTGATAGTGGTAGTGGGGTGGTAGATGTCTATTCTCCCTTATGGCCCTAATCTGATAGTGGTAGTGGGGTTGTAGATGTCTATTCTCCGTTTTGGCTCTAATCTGATAGTGGTAGATGCCTAGTCTGCTTTATGGCTCTAATCTGATAGTGGTGTTGGGGAGGTAGATGTCTAGTTTTCCTTATGGCTCTAATCTGATAGTGGTAGTGGGGTGGTAGATGTCTAGTCTCCTTTATGGCTCTAATTCGATAGTAGTAGTGGGGTGGTAGACGTCTAGTCTCCGTTATGGCTCTAATCTGATAGTGGTAGGGGGTGGTAGATGCCTAGTCTCCTTTATGGCTCTAATCTGATAGTGGTAGTGGGGTGGTAGATGTCTAGTCTCCTTATGGCTCTAATCTGATAGTGGTAGATGCCTAGTCTGATTTATGGCTTTAATCTGATAGTGGTAGTGGGGTGGTAGATGTCTAGTTTCCCTTATGGCTCTAATCTGATAGTGGTATATGCCTAGTCTGTCTTATGGCACTAATCTGATAGTGGTAGTGGGGTGGTAGATGTCTAGTTCTCCCTTATGGCTCTAATCTGATAGTGGTATATGCTAGTCTGCTTTATGGCTCTAATCTGATAGTGGTAGTGGGGTGGTAGATGTCTAGTCTCCTTTATGGCTCTAATCTGATAGTGGTAGTGGGGTGGTATATGTGGTAGTCTGCTGTTATGGCTCTAATCTGATAGTGGTAGTGGGGGGTGTAGATGTCTAGTCTGCTTTATGGCTCTAATCTGATAGTGGTAATGGGGTGGTAGATGTCTATTCTCCCTTATGGCTCTAATCTGATAGTGGTAGTGGGGTGGTAGATGTCTAGTCTCCCTTATGGCTCTAATCTGATAGTGGTAGTGGGGTGGTAGATGTCTATTCTCCCTTTTGGCTCTAATCTAATAGTGGGAGATGCATAGTCTGCTTTATGGCTCTAATCAGATAGTGGTAATGGGGTGGTAGATGTCTAGTCTCCTTTATGGCTCTAATCTGATAGTGGTATATGCCTAGTCTGCTTTATGGCACTAATCTGATAGTGGTAGTGGGGTGGTAGATGTCTATTCTCCCTTATGGCTCTAATCTGATAGTGGTAGTGGGGTGGTAGATGTCTATTCTCCCTTATGGCTCTAATCTGATAGTGGTAGTGGGGTGGTAGATGTCTAGTCTCCTTTTGGCTCTAATCTGATAGTGGTAGTGGGGTGGTAGATGTCTAGTCTCCCTCATGGCTCTAATCTGATAGTGGTAGTGGGGTGGTAGATGTCTAGTCTCCTTTCTGGCTCTAATCTGATAGTGGTATATGCCTAGTCTGCTTTATGGCTCTAATCTGATAGTGGTAATGGGGTGGTAGATGTCTAGTTTCCCTTATGGCTCTAATCTGATAGTGGTAGTGGGGTGGTAGATGTATATTCTCCCTTTTGGCTATAATCTGATAGTGGTAGTGGGGTGGTAGATGTCTAGTCTCCTTTATGGCTCTAATTCGATAGTAGTAGTGGGGTGGTAGATGTCTAGTCTCCCTTATGGCTCTAATCTGATAGTGGTAGATGCCTAGTCTGCTTTATGGCTTTAATCTGATAGTGTTAGTGGTGTGGTAGATGTCTAGTTTCCCTTATGGCTCTAATCTGATAGTGGTATATGCCTAGTCTGCTTTAAGGCACTAATCTGATAGTGGTAGTGGGGTGGTAGATGTCTAGTCTCCTTTATGGCTCTAATCTGATAGTGGTAGTGGGTGGTAGATGTCTAGTCTCCTTTATGGCTCTAATCTGATAGTGGTAGTGGGGTGGTAGATGTATATTCTCCCTTTTGATGGCTCTAATCTGATAGTGGTAATGGGGTGGTAGATGTCTAGTCTCCTTTATGGCTCTAATCTGATAGTGGTAGTGGGGTGGTAGATGTCTAGTCTCCCTTATGGCTCTAATCTGATAGTGGTATATGCCTAGTCTGCTTTATGGCACTAATCTGATAGTGGTAGTGGGGTGGTAGATGTCTATTCCCCCTTATGGCTCTAATCTGATAGTGGTAGATGTCTAGTCTGCTTGATGGCTGTAATCTGATAGTGGTAGTGGGTGGTATATGCCTTGTCTGCTTTATGGCTCTAATCTGATAGTAGTAGTGGGGTGGTAGATGTCTAGTTTCCCTTATGGCTCTAATCTGATAGTGGTAAAGGGGGTGGTAGATGTCTAGTCTCCTTTATGGCTCTAATCTGATAGTGGTAGTGGGGTGGTAGATGCCTAGTCTGCTTTATGGCTCTAATCTGATAGTGGTAGTGGGGTGGTAGATGTCTATTCTCCTTATGGCTCTAATCTGATAGTGGTAGTGGGGTGGTAGATGTCTAGTCTCCTTATGGCTCTAATCTGATAGTGGTAGTGGGGTGGTAGATGTCTAGTCTCCCTTATGGCTCTAATCTGATAGTGGTAGATGCCTAGTCTGATTTATGGCTAATCTGATAGTGGTAGTGGGGTGGTAGATGTCTAGTTTGGCTCTAATCTGATAGTGGTAGATGCCTAGTCTGCTTTATGGCTCTAATCTGATAGTGGTAGTGGGGTGGTAGATGTCTAGTTTCCTTATGGGTCTAATCTGATAGTGGTATAGATGCCTAGTCTGCTTTATGGCTCTAATCTGATAGTGGTAGTGGGGTGGTAGATGTCTAGTCTCCCTTATGGCTCTAATCTGATAGTGGTAGTGGGGTGGTAGATGCCTAGTCTGCTTATGGCTCTAATCTGACAGTGGAAGTGGGGTGGTAGATGTCTATTCTCCCTTTTGGCTCTAATCTGATAGTGGTAGATGTCTAGTCTCCTTTCTGTATCTAATCTGATAGTGGTAGTGGGGTGGTAAATGTCTATAGATGTCTATTCTCCCTTTTGGCTATAATCTGATAGTGGTAGTGGGGTGGTAGATGTCTACTCTCCTTTATGGCTCTGATTTGATATTGGTAGTGGGGTGGTATAGTCTCCTTTCTGGCTCTAATCTGATAGTGGTAGTGGGGTGGTAGATGTCTAGTCTCTCCATTATGGCTCTAATCTGATAGTGGTAGGGGTGAAGATGTCTAGTCTCCTTTATGGCTCTAATCTGATAGTGGTAGTGGGGTGGTAGATGTATAGTCTCCCTTTTGGCTCTAATCTGATAGTGGTAGTGGGTGGTAGATGTCTAGTCTCCTTATGGCTCTAATCTGATAGTGCCTAGTAGTGGGGTGGTAGATGTCTAGTCCCCTTTATGGCTCTAATCTGATAGTGGTAGATGCCTAGTCTGCTTTATGGCTCTAATCTGATAGTGGTAGTGGGGTGGTAGATGTCTAGTTTCCCTATATGGCTCTAATCTGATAGTGGTATATGCCTAGTCTGTTTATGGCACTAATCTGATAGTGGTAGTGGGGTGGTAGATGTCTATTCTCCTTATGGCTCTAATCTGATAGTGGTACTGGGGTGTAGTAGATGTCTATTCTCCATTTTGGCTCTAATCTGATAGTGGTATGGTAGATGCCTAGTCTCCTTTATGGCTCTAATCTGATAGTGGTAGTGGGGTATAGATGCCTAGTCTGCTTTATGGCTCTAATCTGATAGTGGTAGTGGGGTGGTAGGTGTCTTGTCTCCCTTATGACTCTAATCTGATAGTGGTAGTGGGGTGGTAGATGTCTATTCTCCTTATTGCTCTAATCTGATAGCTGTAGTATTCTCCATTATTGGTCTAATCTGATAGGTAGTGTCTAGTCTCCTTTATTGCTCCAATCTGTTAGCCGTTGTGGGGTGGTAGATGCCTAGACTCCCTATGGCTCTCATCTGGTAGTGGTAGATGTCAAGTTTCCCTTGTGGCTATAATATGACCCACCACTACCATAATGAGGCATGGTGTTATCCAAAACTATAAAATTATGCATGGTGTTTTCCACCATTAGGATATCAAGCGTGATGTTTTCTACAATTATGATATGAAAGTGGTGTTTTCCTCCATTAATATATGAAGCATGGTGTTTTCCACCATTAATAGTGAAGCATAGTGTTTTCCACCACTACGAAATGAAGCATGGTGTTTTCCACAACTATGAAATGAAGCATGGTGTTTTCCTCAACTATGATATGAAGCATGGTGTTTTCCACCATTATAATATGAAGCATAGTGTTTTCCTCCATTAATATATGAAGCATTGTGTTTTCCACCACTACGAAATGAAGCATGGTGTTTTCCACCACTACAAAATTAAGCATGGTGTTTTCCACCACTACAAAATTAAGCATGGTGTTTTCCACCACTACAAAATTAAGCATGGTGTTTTCCTCAACTATGAAATGAAGCATGGTGTTTTCCACCATTATGATATGAAGCATTGTGTTTTCCACCACTAGAAAATGAAGCATGGTGTTTTCCACCACTACGAAATGAAGCATGGTGTTTTCCACCACTACAAAATTAAGCATGGTGTTTTCCACCACTACAAAATTAAGCATGGTGTTTTCCACCACTACAAAATTAAGCATGGTGTTTTCCACCATGATATGAAGCATGGTGTTTTCCACCATTATGATATGAAGCATGGTGTTTTCCACCACTACAAAATGAAGCATGGTGTTTTCCACCACTACAAAATGAAGCATGGTGTTTTCCTCAACTATGAAATGAAGCATGGTGTTTTCCACCATTATGATATGAAGCATGGTGTTTTCCACCATTATAAAATGAAGCATGGTGTTTTCCATTATGATATGAAGCATGGTGTTTTCTACCATTATGATATGAAGCATGGTGTTTTCCTCCATTATATATGAAGCATGGTGTTATCCACCACTACAATATGAAGCATGGTGTTTTCTACCATTATGATATGAATCATGGTGTTTTCTACCATTATGATATGAAGCATGGTGTTATCCAAAACTATAAAATTAAGCATGGTGTTTTCCACCATTATGATATGAAGCATGGTGTTTTCCACCATTATGATATGAAGCATGGTGTTTTCCTCCATTAATATATGAAGCATGGTGTTTTCCTCCATTATGATATGAAGCATGGTCTGGTCTGGACTAACTAATGGGGATACTGACCTGTCTGTCAGCTCCATTCTCCTACTACCTCTCTGGTCTAACAAATGGGGATATAGACCTGTCTGTCAGTTCCATTATCTAACTACCTCTCTGGCCTGGACTAACTAATGGGGATATAGACCTGTCTGTCAGCTCCATTATCCTACTACCTCCCTGGTCTGGACTAACTAATGGGGATACTGACCTGTCTGTCAGCTCCATTCTCCTACTACCTCTCTGGTCTAAAAAAATGGGGATATAGACCTGTCTGTCAGCTCCATTATCCTACTACCTTTCTGGCCTGGACTAACTAATGGGGATATAGACCTGTCTGTCAGCTCCATTATCCTACTACCTCTCTGGTCTGGACTAACTAATGGGGATATAGACCTGTCAGCTCCATTATCCTACTACTTCTCTGGTCTGGACTAACTAATGGCGATATAGACCTGTCTGTCAGCTCCATTATCATACTACCTCTCTGGTCTAGACTAACTAATGGGGATATAGACCTGTCTGTCAGCTCCATTATCCTACTACCTCTCTGGTCTGGACTAACTAATGGGGATATAGACATGTCTGTCAGCTCCATTATCCTACTACCTCTCTTGTCTGCACTAACTAATGGGGATACTGACCTGTATGTCAGCTCCATTATCATACTACCTCTCTGGTCTGGACTAACTAATGGGGATATAGGCCTGTCTGTCAGCTTATTGAGACAGGGAACTGCATCCCAAATGACACCCTATTCACGGCCCATAGGTTTCTGTTCTAAAGTTGTGCACTATACAGGGAATAGGGCTCTGGTCTAAAGTAGTGCACTATATAGGGAATAGGGCTCTGGTGTAAAGTAGTGCACTATACAGGGAATAGGGCTCTGGTCTAAAGTAGTGCACTATACAGGGAATAGGGCTCTGGTCTAAAGTAGTGCACTATACAGGGAATAGGGCTCTGGTCTAAAGTAGTGCACTATATAGGGAATAGGGCTCTGGTCTAAAGTAGTGCACTATACAGGGAATAGGGTTCTGTTATAAAGTAGTGCACTATACAGGGAATAGGGTTCTGTTATAAAGTAGTGCACTATACAGGGAATAGGGCTCTGTTATAAAGTAGTGCACTATATAGGGCTCTGGTCTAATGTACTATACAGGGAATAGGGTTCTGGTCTAATGTAGTATATACAGGGAATAGGGCTCTGTTATAAAGTAGTGCACTATACAGGGAATAGGGCTCTGGTCTAATGTAGTGCACTATACAGGGAATAGGGCTCTGGTCTAATGTAGTGCACTATACAGGGAATAGGGCTCTGGTCTAAAGTAGTGCACTATACAGGGAATAGGGCTCTGGTTATAAAGTAGTGCACTATACAGGGAATAGGGCTCTGTTTATAAAGTAGTGCACTATACGGGAATAGGGCTCTGTTATAAAGTAGTGCACTATACAGGGAATAGGGCTCTGGTCAAAAGTAGTGTATCTAGGGTTCTATAGGGCTCTGTTATAAAGTGCACTATACAGGGAATAGGGCTCTGTTCTAAAGTAGTGCACTGGGAATAGGGCTCTGGTCTATGTAGTGCACTATACAGGGAATAGGGCTCTGGTCTAATGTAGTGCACTATACAGGGAATAGGGCTCTGGTCTAAAGTAGTGCACTATACAGGGAATAGGGCTCTGTTATAAAGTAGTGCACTATACAGGGAATAGGGCTCTTTTATAAAGTAGTGCACTATACTGGGAATAGGGCTCTGTTATAAAGTAGTGCACTTTACAGGGAATAGGGCTCTGGTCTAAAGTAGTGCACTATATAGGGAATAGGGTTCTATAGGGCTCTGTTATAAAGTAGTGCACTATACAGGGAATAGGGCTCTGGTCTAAAGTAGTGCACTATACAGGGAATAGGGCTCTGGTCTAAAGTAGTGCACTATACAGGGAATAGGGCTCTGTTATAAAGTAGTGCACTATACAGGGAATAGGGCTCTGTTATAAAGTAGTGCACTATACAGGGAATAGGGCTCTGTTATAAAGTAGTGCACTATACAGGGAATAGGGCTCTGTTATAAAGTAGTGCACTATACAGGGAATAGGGCTCTGTTATAAAGTAGTGCACTATACAGGGAATAGGGCTCTGTTATAAAGTAGTGCACTATAGGGAATAGGGCTCTGTTATAAAGTAGTGCACTATACAGGGAATAGGGCTCTGTTATAAAGTAGTGCACTATACAGGGAATAGGGCTCTGGTCTAAAGTAGTGCACTTTACAGGGAATAGGGCTCTGTTATAAAGTAGTGCACTATACAGGGAATAGGGCTCTGGTCTAAAGTAGTGCACTTTACAGGGAATAGGGCTCTGTTATAAAGTAGTGCACTATACAAGGAATAGGGCTCTGTTATAAAGTAGTGCACTATACAGGGAATAGGGCTCTGTTATAAAGTAGTGCACTTTACAGGGAATAGGGCTCTGGTCTAAAGTAGTGCACTATATAGGGAATAGGGCTCTGGTCTAAAGTAGTGCACTATACAGGGAATAGGGTTCTATTCTAAAGTAGTGCACTATACAGGGAATAGGGCTCTGTTATAAAGTAGTGCACTATGCAGGGAATAGGGTTCCATTTTGGACACAGTCCAGAGAGATGAGGAGAGTTAGAGTGACATGTAGGAGATCAGCAGGTATCTCCCCTGGGGAAGGACTTAGCTCAGAACTCCAGAGCTGTGGCAGCCAGTCTAAGGGCAGACACCCTGTCGACCTTAACTGCAACGTAAATGGCACCCTATTCCCTATATAGTACACTTCGTTTGACCGCGACCCGTCGGGGCTCTGGACAAAAGTATTCCACCGTATAGGGAATAGGGTGCCTTTTGGGATGCAGACCTGGCTCTGTTAGCTGGACCCCTGCTGAGCTTTATTGATTGTGGGCTAGCTGATTAGGAGAGGAGGCATTAGCAAGTCATACCCTTTCTGGCAGAAGCTTGTTCATTAGTATGGAAACCAGACCAGACGACCTGCTTCTCATTGCCTTCCCTTAGCCACAACCTCAGGCATAGTTCAATATCGGTGCTTTATTCATGGACACAACGCTCTGCAAAGTGCTGTGTTCAGATAATACACAATCTGATGTTGTTTTTCCCCTTTTTAAATATTTTAGCTTTTTGGGGAGAAGTCAAAGATTTCCTTGATTAGGTAGTAGAATGTACACAGCATGATAGAAGTCAGTCCAGCACCATTCAACACATGTAGCAGTCAGTCCAGCACCATTCAACACATGTAGCAGTCAGTCCAGCACCATTCAACACATGTAGCAGTCAGTCCAGCACCATTCAACACATGTAGCAGTCAGTCCAGCACCATTGCTTTCTTGCCCCTCTGGCTTGTCAGAGCACAACCTAGCTTGGGAAATGCTAGGTCCCGGCCAGGCAGATTGTGGTATAGCAGGGACTGTCTGGTCCTGGACAGGCAGATTGTGGTATAGCAGGGACTGTCTGGTCCTGGACAGGCAGATTGTGGTATAGCAGGGACTGTCTGGTCCTGGACAGGCAGATTGTGGTATAGCAGGGACTGTCTGGTCCTGGACAGGCAGATTGTGGTATAGCAGGGACTGTCTGGTCCTGGACAGGCAGATTGTGGTATAGCAGCGACTGACTGGTCCTGGCCAGGCAGATTGTGGTATAGCAGGGACTGTCTGGTCCTGGCCAGGCAGATTGTGGTATAGCAGGGACTGTCTGGTCCTGGCCAGGCAGATTGTGGTATAGCAGGGACTGTCTGGTCCTGGCCAGGCAGATTGTGGTATAGCAGGGACTGTCTGGTCCTGGCCAGGCAGAGCATAGCCATCCTGGTTCTCTTACACATTGGTCAGTGCTCTCCGGGATCCTTGGGACTTCCCTTACCCTAAACCCTAAACTTAACCCTAACCCTCTTACATTTGAACTTCATTGGGGCCCCGGATAGCACAGACCCTTACACATCACCCAGACAGGCTGTTCCATGGTGTCCTATGCAACAAACAAAAGTGTTTCCTAGAATGAAGTCTGACACGGTCCCCTGGTAATACTTTATCAGAAGCACTATGATTCCAAGAAGAGTCCGTTGAGAGATGAGAGATGAACACGAAAACGAACATCAAGAGAAGATGAACATCTCCTGTGAGTATATTGTCATCATCATGGGAGAACAGGATGTTGTAGACGGTTGGGACTAAATCATCCCTCCGAGTGCTCATATTGTTGATCACACACACACACACACACACACACACACACACACACACACACACACACACACACACACACACACACACACACACACACACACACACACACACACACACACACACACACACACACACACACACACACACACACACACACACACACACACAGTGCCTAAGACATCAACATCCTCTTCCAACCCTCAGAGAGGAGAGAGAGACTCAGTCATACAATTTGCCTTCTGAGAGAAGCTAGAGAGTGCTCTAGTATACAATCAGGAGTCAATGAACTGTTTGAAAGTGATGTAACTATGTTTGCCTAATTCAATGAACTGTCTTCACTAAGAATGAGCTGTTTGTCTTCATCAATGATGTTTGTCTTTCCAGGAGTCAATGAACTGTTTGTCTTCAGGAGTCAATGAACTGTTTGTCTTCAGGAGTCAATGAACTGTTTGCTTCAAGACTCAGGAGTCAATGAACTGTTTGTGTTCACTCATCAGGAGTCAATGAACTGTTTGTGTTCACTCATCAGGAGTCAATGAACTGTTTGTGTTCACTCCTTCAATGAACTCTTTGTCTTCAAGACTCAGGAGTCAATGAACTGTTTGTCTTCAAGACTCAGGAGTCAATGAACTGTTTGTGTTCACTCCTCAGGAGTCAATGAACTGTTTGTTCAAGACTCAGGAGTCAATGAACTGTTTGTCAAGGAGTCAATGAACTGTTTGTCTTCAAGTCAATGAACTGTTTGCCTTCTGTTTGTCTTTGTCTTCACTCATCAGGAGTCAATGAACTGTTTGTCTTCACTCAGGAGTCAATGAACTGTTTGTCTTCACTCCTCAGGAGTCAATGAACTGTTTGTCTTCAAGACTCAGGAGTCAAACTGTCAATGAACTGTTTGTGTTCACTCTTCAAGACTCAGGAGTCAATGAACTGTTTGTGTTCACTCCTCAGGAGTCAATGAACTGTCAAGTCAATGAACTGTTTGTCTTCACTCTCAGGAGTCAGTCAATGAACTGTTTGTGTTCACTCCTCAGTCAATTGTTTGTCTTCAAGACTCAGGAGTCAATGAACTGTTTGTGTTCACTCCTCAGTCAATTGTTTGTCTTCAAGACTCAGGAGTCAATGAACTGTTTGTCTTCAGGAGTCAATGAACTCACTCAGGAGTCAATGAACTGTTTGTCTTCAAGACTTCAATGAACTGTTTGTGTTCCAGGAGTCAATGAACTCAGGAGTCAATGAACTGTTTGTCACTCCTCAGGAGTCAATGAACTGTTTGTGTTCACTCATCAGGAGTCAATGAACTGTTTGTGTTCACTGTCAATTGTTTGTGTTCACTCCTCAGGAGTCAATGAACTGTTTGTGTTCACTCCTCAATGAACTGTCAGTCAATGAACTGGAGGAGTCAATGAACTCAATTTTTGTGTTCACTCCTCAGGAGTCAATGAACTGTTTGTCTTCAAGACTCAGGAGTCAATGAACTGTTTGTCTTCAAGACTCAGGAGTCAATGAACTGTTTGTCTTCAGGAGTCAATAAACTGTTTGGAGTCAATGAATGAACTGTTTGTGTTCACTCCTCAGGAGTCAATGAACTGTTTGTCTTCAAGACAATCACTGTTTGTGTTCACTCCTCAGGAGTCAATGAACTGTTTGTGTTCACTCCTCAGAGTCAATGAACTGAACTGTCAATGAACTGTTTGTGTTCACTCCTCAGGAGTCAATGAACTGTTTGTCTTCAGGAGTCAATGAACTGTTTGTTTCAATGAACTGTTTGTGTTCACTCCTCAGGAGTCAATGAACTGTTTGTGTCTTCACTCCTCAGGAGTCAATGAACTGTTTGTCTTCAACTGTTTGTGTTCACTCAGGAGTCAATGAACTGTTTGTGTCAGGAGTCAATGAACTGTTTGTGTTCACTCCTCAGGAGTCAATGAACTGTTTGTGTTCAATGAACTCCTCAATGAACTGTTTGTGTTCAGTCACTCCTCAGGAGTCAATGAACTGTTTGTGTCACTCCTCAGGAGTCAATGAACTGTTTGTGTTCACTCCTCAGGAGTCCTCAGGAGTCAATGAACTGAACTGTTTTGTGTTCACTCCTCAGGAGTCAATGAACTGTTTGTCAATGAACTTCACTCCTCAGGAGTCAATGAACTGTTTGTGTTCACTCCTCAGGAGTCAATGAACTGTTTGTGTTCACTCACACTCCTCAGGAGTCAATGAACTGTTTGTGTTCCTCCTCAGGAGTCAATGAACTGTTTGTCTCAAGACTCAGGAGTCAATGAACTGTTTGTGTCAATGAACTGTTTGTCTTCACTCCTCAGGAGTCAATGAACTGTTTGTGTTCAGTCAATGAACTGTTTGTCTTCACTTCTATTGTGTCAGTACAGATGATAACTCCAGCTAGACACAGGGGACATACTAACTAAGATGTACAGGCAGTAAACTCTTTGATGATACCTTTATATAATTCCTGTTTTAAATGTTTTTAGTGATTCATGATGTGTGAAGCAGTGAAGGCCTTTACCCTTTTACAATGTTAGTCCTTTAGCTTAGTCAGTGGATTCAGATAGCTCAACCACATTTTATCCAGAGAGACTTACAGTCAGTGCATTCAGATAGCTAGGTGGGACAACCACATATCTTATCCAGAGAGACTTACAGTCAGTGCATTCAGATAGCTAGGTGAGACAACCACATATCTTATCCAGAGAGACTTACAGTCAGTGCATTCAGATTCAACCACATATCTTATCCAGATTACAGCAGTATTCAGATAGCTGGTGACAACCACATATTCAGTGCATTCAGTAGACAACCACATATCTTATCCAGAGAGACTTACAGTCAGTGCATTCAGATAGCAACCACATATCACAGTAGTGTATATTCAGACAACCCACATATCACAGTAGTTAGTATATTTCAGATAGCTAGGTGGGACAACCACATATCACAGTAGTTAGTATATTCAGATAGCTAGGTGAGACAACCATATATCTTACCAGTTAGTATATTCATCTTCAGATAGCTAGGTGAGACAACCACATATCACAGTAGTTAGTATATTCAGATAGCTAGGTGAGACAACCTATATCACAGTCAGTAGATTAGGTACAACACTATTCAGAGTTCGTATATTCAGATAGCTAGGTGAGACAACCACATATCACAGTAGTTAGTATATTCAGATAGCTAGGTGGGACAACCACATATCACAGTAGTTAGTATATTCAGATAGCTAGGTGGGACAACCCTATATCACAGTAGTTAGTATATTCAGATAGCTAGGTGGGACAACACTATATCACAGTAGTTCGTATATTCAGATAGCTAGGTGGGACAACCCCAAATCACACTCGTAGTAAGTTCATTTTTTCCTCAGTAAAGTAGCTATCAGCAAGGTCAGAGCTAGTAAGAGGGAAAATAGTCAAGCTCGAGTGTTAGGTCACGAAATGCTTTTCAATATCTAAAAATAAAAATAAAAATGGAAATTATGTTGATACATTTTCAGTATTAACACAGTATATCCTACAGTATATCTTACAAAATAACAAAATACGCCATAAACCTTATCTATTGTTTATTGTAGAGTCAGTATTATTAGACTGTTACATTAATTTGTTCTTTGAGATATATGTCAGGAAGGCAGGTTGTGTAGAGAGGAGAGGGAGGATGGAGCTCGATGGCTTTTAACCGTACAGTTGCCAAGGCGCTCGAGATTTCTGACACGTGATTGGCCAAGGAGTCGATGCGCGTCCACGTGCTAGTTGTGAGAGCGCTCCCGATAGCCCAGCGCCCGTCTGCAACAGAGAGGATGGTGAAGTGAGAGGGATATCTGGGCAACCAAAAATATATTTTCCAGCCGGTGTCATTTTTCCCCCGTTTTTTTCGCTTACCGGTGAGGATTTTTTTATATGGAGGTCTATGAGATGTTGTAACATTTGGTTTAAAAAAACATGCATTTGCTCCGTGTGGCTTATTTAATCAAATAGACGTTTCGTAATGATGAGGTTATTACGAGTATACTGATATAAGTAGGACACGAGACATCCGGGAAACTTTGAGAAAAAGACACTTTATATCGGAGTTGTGCCTTGACGTCACTAGTTATCACAGTCACAAAGTAAAATAACCGCCCATGTATACAATTTATCTTCTTAAAATTGGATTTTAAACCTAACCCTAACCCCACTGTTAACCTTATGGCTAACCTTAAATGATGACCAAAAAGCTAAATTAATTTGTGATAAGACATTTTGACTTTGTGGCTTTGGCCACTATTGGAAACCGTTGTGCCTGTTGTTTCACAAGCGTATCTGCCCTTGTCATTGGCTAGAATGGTCCCACCTGATCTTGCCGCCTCCGGACTGCCTTCCATTTTTGAAGACACTTATTTTCCGTTGTTAGAGCGGCCACTTGATTATCTGACCAATATAATAGATAATCTGTGTCTGACATCAAGCCCCGTTCGTGGTGTAGAGAGAAGAGAAGAGTAAAGAGGAGAGGACTGGTAGAGAGAGTGCCACAATCTGACTGCAAGCATCGATAGAAATAACGCCACATTTCCATAATTTCCAAATGAATTATCATCACATGCCTTCGACTGACAACTGACAACCTGATCTGAGGGTCTCTATCGGAACACAGAGTCTTCCTCACGGGCTGTGGTCGGGTAGGATACACCTCAAATATCTCTCGTGGTTTAGCTAGTAACACGTATTTGTTTTCTCCACCGGGGGAACGTACCGGGACAACATAGGACAGCTGTACCAGTTGCATTGCGCGCCTCACTTCAGCTATAGGAGCTGTCCCAGGTCCCAGAACCGATTATAGCTCCTAATACATGACTGGCTTTTCAGCCATTATTTATTTTGTAAAGCGAAAAACATTTGACTGAATACGTTAATGTGGGTTGTTTGCTACACTGCGCGTGTTGAGACACTAAAAGTGTCCGTTTTTAAAACCGACTAGACTAGGATACGGCCATTTAACATCATATTTGAAAAATAATGTGTCACCTTCTTCGTTGACGGTTCTAGAACATCTATGTCAAATTAGTTGATTGCTCATTTTGAGAAAAAAGTAAGTATTGTGAGGGTTATCTACACTAAGTTTTTTCTCTGAAAGTTCAGGATTTTACATGTTTTTATTCTAAAACTAGATATTTCTAAAACAGAATACCTAAATTGTAATCCTACAATGAAACAGCCACCCAATAACTCTTCTATCTGCAGTAGGCAACAGAATTACAGTCCATGAACAGCATCCAATAAGAGTCAAGAATCGTTGTTAGCTGGACAACACACTAACAAGGCGATAACAGAGGTTCTGTAGTCTAGTCCAGCCGATCAAAACACACTGAAGACCAGTAAACTGATATTTATCTCTTGTGATTCTCTGATCCACCTCTACGCAGACGACACCATTCTGTATACTTCTGGCCCTTCTTTGGACACTGTGTTAACAACCCTCCAGACGAGCTTCAATGCCATACAACTCTCCTTCCGTGGCCTCCAACTGCTCTTAAACGCAAGTAAAACTAAATGCATGCTCTTCAACCGATTACTGCCTGCACCTGCCCGCCCGCCCGTCCAGAATCACTACTCTGGACGGTTCTGACTTAGAATATGTGGACAACTACAAATACCTAGGTGTCTGGTTATACTGTAAACTCTCCTTCCAGACTCACATTAAACATCTCCAATCCAAAATTAAATCTAGAATCGGCTTCCTATTTCACAACAAAGCATCCTTCACTCATGCTGCCAAACATACCCTTGTAAAACTGACCATCCTACCGATCCTCGACTTCGGCGATGTCATTTACAAAATATCCTTCAACACTCTACTCAGCAAATTAGATGCAGTCTATTACAGTACTATCCGTTTTGTCACCAAAGCCCAATACACTACCCACCACCGCGACCTGTATGCTCCCGTTGGCTGGCCCTCGCTTCATACTCGCCAAACCCACTGGCTCCAGGTCATCTAATAGTCATTGCTAGGTAAAACCCCGCCTTATCTCAGCTCACTTGTCACCAAAACAACACCCACCCGTAGCACGCGCTCCAGCAGGTATATTTCACTGGTCACCCCAAAAGCCAATTCCTACTTTGGCCGCCTTTCCTTCCAGTTCTCTGCTGCCAATGACTGGAACGAACTGCAAAAATCAATGAAGCTGGAGACTCATATCTCCCTCACTAACTTTAAGCACCAGCTGTCAGAGCAGCTCACATATCACTGCACCTGTACATAGCCCATCTGTAAATAGCACATCTATCTACCTCATCTACCTCATTTATTTATTTATCTTGCTCCTTTGCACCCCAGTATCTCTACTTGCACATTCATCATCTACACATCTATCACTCCAGTGTTTAATTGCTAAATTGTAATTATTCGCCACTACGGCCTATTTATTCCTTTACCTCCCTGATCTTACCACGTTTGCACACACTGTATATAGATTTTTCTATTGTGTTATTGACTGTACATTTGTTTATGTGTAACTCTGTGTTGTTGTTTGTGTCTCACTGCTTTGCTTTATCTTGGCCAGGTCGCAGTTGTAAATGAGAACTTGTTCTCAACTGACCTACCTGGTTAAATAAAGGTGAAATAAATTATAAAATAAAAAATCTGCTCTTTCCCATCTCTCTTCTTTCAGGAGCCCTTCACACTGCCAGGAGATCACGTTAAGTCATGGCGCAGACAAACAGTTATCGTCAGAGCAGCAATGGAGTGGCTGATGAATCCCCCAACATGCTGGTCTACAGAAAGGTAAGAAAGGCATCTAATGTAAATAACCTAATGGGTTCTGATACTTCTCCTCAGTCCCCGACCCAAATTGTTCAGGTGGTGGGTGTTGGTGCTCTTTCCATACTGGAATGATAACTCATAGATACCTGCCTTCTATGGGTCATGTTTGGTCATGTCTTGGGTTTTGGATACCATAGAATCAGGGGTTTGGGGTGCTCGACTCAGTAGTTTCATCTAAAGTCCCAGGGTACAGGGCCTGGTTTCCCCATAGCGATGGAACAACCTTTGATCTGGGCCTGGTTTCCCCATAGCGATGGAACAACCTTTGACCTGGGCCTGGTTTCCCCACAGCGATGGAACTACCTTTGATCTGGGCCAGGCCCAGGTTAACGGAAGGGAATCAGCTGGTTTCATTCCAGTTGTGATTAGACTGAAGGGAATCAGCTGGTTTCATTCCAGTTGTGATTAGACTGAAGGGAATCAGCTGGTTTCATTCCAGTTGTGATTAGACTGAAGGGAATCAGCTGGTTTCATTCCAGTTGTGATTAGACTGAAGGGAATCAGCTGGTTTCATTCCAGTTGTGATTAGACTGAAGGGATTCATTCCAGGTGTCCAGGATAGATATAACAGTGACTGTCCCATTCTGTCACAAGGACCCTGTCTTGTGGTTACTGGGCTGTGAGTGTGAGATACGTTTAATGAATCAAACTGTATTTCTGAGGCAGCCATCTTTAGCTGTGGTCATAACTAGGACCAGACCTGTATTCCTGAGGCAGCCATCTTTAGCTGTGGTCATAACTAGGACCAGACCTGTATTCCTGAGGCAGCCATCTTTAGCTGTGATCATAACTAGGACCAGACCTGAGCCAGCCATCTTTAGCTGTGGTCATAACTAGGACCAGACCTGTATTCCTGAGGCAGCCATCTTTAGCTGTTATTATAACTAGGACCAGACCTGTATTCCTGAGGCAGACATCTTTAGCTGTGATTATAACTAGGACCAGACCTGTATTCCTGAGGCAGCCATCTTTAGATGTGATTATAACTAGGACCAGAACTGTATTCCTGAGGCAGCCATCTTTAGCTGTGGTCCCTAAATGACTGTGATCATAACTAGGACCAGAGCTGAGGCAGCCATCTTTAGCTGTGATTATAACTAGGACCAGACCTGTATTCCTGAGGCAGACATCTTTAGCTGTGATTATAACTAGGACCAGACCTGTATTCCTGAGGCAGCCATCTTTAGATGTGATTATAACTAGGACCAGAACTATATTCCTGAGGCAGCCATCTTTAGCTGTGGTCCCTAAATGACTGTGATCATAACTAGGACCAGAGCTGAGGCAGCCATCTTTAGCTGTGATTATAACTAGGACCAGACCTGTATTCCTGAGGCAGCCATCTTTAGCTGTGGTCATAACTAGGACCAGACCTGTATTCCTGAGGCAGACATCTTTAGCTGTGGTCATAACTAGGACCAGACCTGTATTCCTGAGGCAGACATCTTTAGCTGTGATCATAACTAGGACCAGACCTGTATTCCTGAGGCAGACATCTTTAGATGTGATTATAACTAGGACCAGACCTGTATTCCTGAGGCAGCCATCTTTAGATGTGATCATAACTAGGACCAGACCTGTATTCCTGAGGCAGACATCTTTAGCTGTGGTCATAACTAGGACCAGACCTGTATTCCTGAGGCAGACATCTTTAGCTGTGATTACAACTAGGACCAGACCTGTATTCCTGAGGCAGACATCTTTAGCTGTGGTCATAACTAGGACCAGACCTGTATTCCTGAGGCAGACATCTTTAGCTGTGATTATAACTAGGACCAGACCTGTATTCCTGAGGCAGACATCTTTAGCTGTGGTCATAACTAGGACCAGACCTGAGGCAGACATCTTTAGCTGTGGTCATAACTAGGACCAGACCTGTATTCCTGAGGCAGCCATCTTTAGCTGTTATTATAACTAGGACTAGAGCTGAGGCAGCCATCTTTAGCTGTGATTATAACTAGGACCAGACCTGTATTCCTGAGGCAGACATCTTTAGCTGTGATTATAACTAGGACCAGACCTGTATTCCTGAGGCAGCCATCTTTAGATGTGATTATAACTAGGACCAGAACTATATTCCTGAGGCAGCCATCTTTAGCTGTGGTCCCTAAATGACTGTGATCATAACTAGGACCAGAGCTGAGGCAGCCATCTTTAGCTGTGATTATAACTAGGACCAGACCTGTATTCCTGAGGCAGCCATCTTTAGCTGTGGTCATAACTAGGACCAGACCTGTATTCCTGAGGCAGACATCTTTAGCTGTGATTATAACTAGGACCAGACCTGTATTCCTGAGGCAGACATCTTTAGATGTGATTATAACTAGGACCAGACCTGTATTCCTGAGGCAGACATCTTTAGCTGTGGTCATAACTAGGACCAGACCTGTATTCCTGAGGCAGACATCTTTAGCTGTGATCATAACTAGGACCAGACCTGTATTCCTGAGGCAGACATCTTTAGCTGTGATTATAACTAGGACCAGACCTGTATTCCTGAGGCAGACATCTTTAGCTGTGGTCATAACTAGGACCAGACCTGAGGCAGACATCTTTAGCTGTGGTCATAACTAGGACCAGACCTGTATTCCTGAGGCAGACATCTTTAGCTGTGATTATAACTAGGACCAGACCTGAGGCAGACATCTTTAGCTGTGGTCATAACTAGGACCAGACCTGTATTCCTGAGGCAGACATCTTTAGCTGTGATTATAACTAGGACCAGACCTGAGGCAGACATCTTTAGCTGTGGTCATAACTAGGACCAGACCTGTATTCCTGAGGCAGACATCTTTAGCTGTGATTATAACTAGGACCAGACCTGTATTCCTGAGGCAGACATCTTTAGCTGTGGTCATAACTTGGACCAGACCTGAGGCAGACATCTTTAGCTGTGGTCATAACTAGGACCAGACCTGTATTCCTGAGGCAGACATCTTTAGCTGTGATTATAACTAGGACCAGACCTGAGGCAGACATCTTTAGCTGTGGTCATAACTAGGACCAGACCTGTATTCCTGAGGCAGACATCTTTAGCTGTGATCATAACTAGGACCAGACCTGAGGCAGACATCTTTAGCTGTGGTCATAACTAGGACCAGACCTGTATTCCTGAGGCAGACATCTTTAGCTGTGGTCATAACTAGGACCTGACCTGTATTCCTGAGGCAGACATCTTTAGCTGTGGTCATAACTAGGACCAGACCTGTATTCCTGAGGCAGCCATCTTTAGCTGTGGTCATAACTAGGACCTGACCTGTATTCCTGAGGCAGACATCTTTAGCTGTGATTATAACTAGGACCAGACCTGTATTCCTGAGGCAGCCATCTTTAGATGTGATTATAACTAGGACCAGACCTGAGGCAGACATCTTTAGCTGTGATAACAGGACCAGACCTAAGGCAGACATCTTTAGCTGTGGTCATAACCAGAGACATCTTTAGCTGTGATCATAACTAGGAGACCTGCAGAGACATCTTTAGCTGTGGTCATAACTAGGACCAGACCTGTATTCCTGAGGCAGACATCTTTAGCTGTGGTCATAACTAGGACCAGACCTGTATTCCTGAGGCAGACATCTTTAGCTGTGATTATAACTAGGACCAGACCTGAGGCAGACATCTTTAGCTGTGGTCATAACTAGGACCAGACCTGTATTCCTGAGGCAGCCATCTTTAGCTGTGGTCATAACTAGGACCAGACCTGTATTCCTGAGGCAGCCATCTTTAGCTGTGGTCATAACTAGGACCAGACCTGAGGCAGCCATCTTTAGCTGTGGTCATAACTAGGACCAGACCTGAGGCAGACATCTTTAGCTGTGGTCATAACTAGGACCAGACCTGTATTCCTGAGGCAGACATCTTTAGCTGTGGTCATAACTAGGACCAGACCTGAGGCAGACATCTTTAGCTGTGATTATAACTAGGACCAGACCTGTATTCCTGAGGCAGCCATCTTTAGCTGTGATTATAACTAGGACCAGACCTGTATTCCTGAGGCAGCCATCTTTAGCTGTGATTATAACTAGGACCAGACCTGTATTCCTGAGGCAGACATCTTTAGCTGTGGTCATAACTAGGACCAGACCTGAGGCAGCCATCTTTAGCTGTGATTATAACTAGGACCAGACCTGTATTCCTGAGGCAGACATCTTTAGCTGTGATTATAACTAGGACCAGACCTGTATTCCTGAGGCAGACATCTTTAGCTGTGATTATAACTAGGACCAGACCTGTATTCCTGAGGCAGACATCTTTAGCTGTGATCATATTCCTGACTCTTTAGCTGTGATTATAACTAGACCAGACCTGAGGCAGACATCTTTAGCTGTGATTATAACTAGGACCAGACCTGAGGCAGACATCTTTAGCTGTGATTATAACTAGGACCAGACCTGAGGCAGACATCTTTAGCTGTGATTATAACTAGGACCAGACCTGATTCCTGGCAGACATCTTTAGCTGTGGTCATAACTAGGACCAGACCTGAGGCAGACATCTTTAGCTGTGATTATAACTAGGACCAGACCTGAGGCAGACATCTTTAGCTGTGGTCATAACTAGGACCAGACCTGAGGCAGACATCTTTAGCTGTGATTATAACTAGGACCAGACCTGAGGCAGACATCTTTAGCTGTGATTATAACTAGGACCAGACCTGAGGCAGACATCTTTAGCTGTGGTCATAACTAGGACCAGACCTGAGGCAGACATCTTTAGCTGTGATTATAACTAGGACCAGACCTGAGGCAGACATCTTTAGCTGTGATTATAACTAGGACCAGACCTGAGGCAGACCTCTTTAGCTGTGGTCATAACTAGGACCAGACCTGTATTCCTGAGGCAGACATCTTTAGCTGTGGTCCCTAAATGACTGTGTAATGTGTAATGACACTTCACTTTCCTCAAGCTGATCCTCTCCAACGGACTTGGATGTTGTAGCTAAATACCTGTCAGTTAGGGGAAGTTTAAGGAGCAACGTATTTAAGTTGATCATGTTGTGACGTGGAAGTATTTGTCTGTTGGTGGTGAGCGAACTTGTTCAACGAAAATATGGAATATATTTGTTGTCTTAAGGGGGAAGGTGTTACAGGCTTTGGTTTTTCCATTTATGTTTTGAAGTTGGACGTTCGCATTGGGACTCACCGTCGGCGTCACCTCGTTAGTCAGTATGTGTTACACCTGTGCTGGTTTGCCATCTCACTAGTGGGAATGTGTTTCACCTGTGCTGGCCCAGGTGCTATTTAAGAGCGGCTGGCCCAGGTGATATTTAGGTGAGGCGGCTGGCCCAGGTGATATTTAGGCGACTGGCCCAGGTGATATTTAAGAGCGGCTGGCCCAGGTGATATTTAAGAGCGACTGGCCCAGGTGATATTTAGGCAGGTGATATGGCGGCTGGCCCAGGTGATATTTGGCGGCTGGCCCAGGTGATATTTAGAGCGGCTGGCCCAGGTGATATTTAAGAGCGACTGGCCAGGTGATATTTAAGAGCGGCTGGCCCAGGTGATATTTAAAGAGCGGCTGGCCCAGGTGATATTTAGGCGGCTGGCCCAGGTGATGTTTAAGAGCGGCTGGCCCAGGTGATATTTAAGGGTGGCTGGCCCAGGTGATATTTAAGAGCGGCTGGCCCAGGTGATATTAGAGCGGCTGGCCCAGGTGATATTTAAGCGGCTGGCCCAGGTGATATTTAGAAGCGACTGGCCCAGGTGATATTTATGAAGCGGCTGGCCCAGGTGATATTTAGAGCGGCTGGCCCAGGTGATATTTAAGAGCGACTGGCCCAGGTGATATTAAGAGCGGCTGGCCCAGGTGATATTTAAGAGCGGCTGGCCCAGGTGATATTTAAAGAGCGGCTGGCCCAGGTGATATTTAAGCGGCTGGCCCAGGTGATATTTGAGAGCGGACTGGCCCAGGTGATATTTAAGAGCGACTGGCCCAGGTGATACTTAAGAGCGGCTGGCCCAGTGATATTAAGAGCGACTGGCCCAGGTGATATTTAAGAGCTGGCCCAGGTGATGTTTAAAGCGACTGGCCCAGGTGATATTTAAGAGCGGCTGGCCCAGGTGATATTTAAGAGCTGGCCCAGGTGATATTTAAGAGCGGCTGGCCCAGGTGATATGTAAGAGCGACTGGCCCAGGTGATATTTAAGAGCCGCTGGCCCAGGTGATATTTAAGAGCGGCTGGCCAGGTGATATTTAAGAGCGGCTGGCCCAGGTGATGTTTAGAGCGGCTGGCCCAGGTGATGTTTAAGAGCGGCTGGCCCAGGTGATATTTAAGAGCGGCCCAGGTGATATTTAAGAGCGGCTGGCC
>NW_024607822.1:5000-38540 GCF_018296145.1 Oncorhynchus tshawytscha | reverse complement strand
TGTTCTCATCATGCCCATGTCTAAGTCAACATGTTCTCATCATGCCCATGTCTAAGTCAATGCATGTTCTCATCATGCCCATGTCTAAGTCAACATGTTCTCATCATGCCCATGTCTAAGTCAATATGTTCTCATCATGCCCATGTCTAAGTCAACATGTTCTCATCATGCCCATGTCTAAGTCAACATGTTCTCATCATGCCCATGTCTAAGTCATGTTCTCATCATGCCCATGTCTAAGTCATGTTCTCATCATGCCCATGTCTAAGTCATGTTCTCATCATGCCCATGTCTAAGTCATGTTCTCATCATGCCCATGTCTAAGTCATGTTCTCATCATGCCCATGTCTAAGTCATGTTCTCATCATGCCCATGTCTAAGTCAACATGTTCTCATCATGCCCATGTCTAAGTCAATATGTTCTCATCATGCCCATGTCTAAGTCATGTTCTCATCATGCCCATTTCTAAGTCATGTTCTTATCATGCCCATGTCTAAGTCAATATGTTCTTATCATGCCCATGTCTAAGTCAACATGTTCTCATCATGCCCATGTCTAAGTCAACATGTTCTCATCATGCCCATGTCTAAGTCAACATGTTCTCATCATGCCCATGTCTAAGTCATGTTCTTATCATGCCCATGTCTAAGTCAACATGTTCTCATCATGCCCATTTCTAAGTCAACATGTTCTCATCATGCCCATGTCTAAACATGTTCTCATCATGCCCATGTTAAGTCATGTTCATCATGCCCATGTCTAAGTCAACATGTTCTCATCATGCCCATGTCCATGTTCTTATCATGCCCATGTCTAAGTCAACATGTTCTCATCATGCCCATGTCTAAGTCATGTTCTCATCATGCCCATGTCTAAGTCAACATGTTCTCATCATGCCCATGTCTAAGTCATGTTCTTATCATGCCCATGTCTCAGTCAACATGTTCTCATCATGCCCATGTCAAGTCATGTTCTCATCATGCCCATGTCTAAGTCAACATGTTCTCATCATGCCCATGTCTAAGTCAACATGTTCTCATCATGCCCATGTCTAAGTCATGTTCTCATCATGCCCATGTCTAAGTCATGTTCTCATCATGCCCATGTCTAAGTCATGTTCTCATCATGCCCATGTCTAAGTCAACATGTTCTCATCATGCCCATGTCTAAGTCATGTTCTCATCATGCCCATGTCTAAGTCAACATGTTCTCATGTTCTCATCATGCCCATGTCTAAGTCAATATGTTCTCATCATGCCCATGTCTAAGTCAACATGTTCTCATCATGCCCATGTCTAAGTCAACATGTTCTCATCATGCCCATGTCTAAGTCATGTTCTCATCATGCCCATGTCTAAGTCAACATGTTCTCATCATGCCCATGTCTAAGTCAATATGTTCTCATCATGCCCATGTTCTCATCATGCCCATGTCAAGTCATGTTCTCATCATGCCCATGTCTAAGTCATGTTCTCATCATGTGTCTCATCTCATCATGCCCATGTCTAAGTCAATCATGCCCATGTCTAAGTCATGTTCTCATCATGCCCATGTCTAAGTCATGTTCTAATGTCTAAGTCAACATGTTCTCATCATGCCCATGTCTAAGTCATGTTCTCATCATGCCCATGTCTAAGTCAACATGTTCTCATCATGCCCATGTCTAAGTCATGTTCTCATCATGCCCATGTCTAAGTCATGTTCTCATCATGCCCATGTCTAAGTCATGTTCTCATCATGCCCATGTCTAAGTCAACATGTTCTCATCATGCCCATGTCTAAGTCAACATGTTCTCATCATGCCCATGTCTAAGTCATGTTCTTATCATGCCCATGTCTAAGTCAACATGTTCTCATCATGCCCATGTCTAAGTCAACATGTTCTCATCATGCCCATGTCTAAGTCAACATGTTCTCATCATGCCCATGTCTAAGTCATGTTCTCATCATGCCCATGTCTAAGTCAACATGTTCTCATCATGCCCATGTCTAAGTCAACATGTTCTCATCATGCCCATGTCTAAGTCATGTTCTCATCATGCCCATGTCTAAGTCAACATGTTCTCATCATGCCCATGTCTAAGTCAACATGTTCTCATCATGCCCATGTCTAAGTCATGTTCTCATCATGCCCATGTCTAAGTCAACATGTTCTCATCATGCCCATGTCTAAGTCAACATGTTCTCATCATGCCCATGTCTAAGTCATGTTCTCATCATGCCCATGTCTAAGTCAACATGTTCTCATCATGCCCATGTCTAAGTCAATATGTTCTCATCATGCCCATGTCTAAGTCAATATGTTCTCATCATGCCCATGTCTAAGTCAACATGTTCTCATCATGCCCATGTCTAAGTCAACATGTTCTCATCATGCCCATGTCTAAGTCAACATGTTCTCATCATGCCCATGTCTAAGTCATGTTCTCATCATGTTCTAAGTCATCATGCCCATGTCTAAGTCAATATGTTCTCATCATGCCCATGTCTAAGTCAATATGTTCTCATCATGCCCATGTCTAAGTCAATATGTTCTCATCATGCCCATGTCTAAGTCAATATGTTCTCATCATGCCCATGTCTAAGTCATGTTCTCATCATGCCCATGTCTAAGTCAACATGTTCTCATCATGCCCATGTCTAAGTCAATATGTTCTCATCATGCCCATGTCTAAGTCATGTTCTCATCATGCCCATGTCTAAGTCAACATGTTCTCATCATGCCCATGTCATGTTCTTATCATGCCCATCAATCTCATCATGCCCATGTCTAAGTCAACATGTTCTCATCATGCCCATGTCTAAGTCAACATGTTCTCATCATGCCCATGTCTAAGTCATCATGCCCATGTCATGTTCTCATCATGCCCATGTCTAAGTCAACATGTTCTCATCATGCCCATGTCTAAGTCATGTTCTCATCATGCCCATGTCTAAGTCATGTCCCATGTTAAGTCAATGTTCTCATCATGCCCATGTCTAAGTCAACATGTTCTCATCATGCCCATGTCTAAGTCAATCATGTTCTCATCATGCCCATGTCTAAGTCAATATGTTCTCATCATGCCCATGTCTAAGTCAACATGTTCTCATGCCCATGTCTAAGTCATGTTCTCATCATGCCCATGTCTAAGTCAACATGTTCTCATCATGCCCATGTCTAAGTCAATATGTTCTCATCATGCCCATGTCTAAGTCAATCATGTGTCTAAGTCATGTTCTCATCATGCCCATGTCTAAGTCAACATGTTCTCATCATGCCCATGTCTAAGTCAACATGTTCTCATCATGTTCTCATCATGCCCATGTCTAAGTCATGTTCTCATCATGCCCATGTCTAAGTCAACATGTTCTCATCATGCCCATGTCTAAGTCATGTTCTTATCATGCCCATGTCAAGTCATGTTCTCATCATGCCCATGTCTAAGTCAACATGTTCTCATCATGCCCATGTCTAAGTCATGTTCTCATCATGCCCATGTCTAAGTCAACATGTTCTCATCATGCCCATGTCTAAGTCAACATGTTCTCATCATGCCCATGTCTAAGTCAACATGTTCTCATCATGCCCATGTCTAAGTCAAATGTTCTCATCATGCCCATGTCTAAGTCATGTTCTCATCATGCCCATGTCTAAGTCAAGTTCTCATCATGCCCATGTTAAGTCAATATGTTCTCATCATGCCCATGTCTAAGTCAACATGTTCTCATCATGCCCATGTCTAAGTCAACATGTTCTCATCATGCCCATGTCTAAGTCAATATGTTCTCATCATGCCCATGTCTAAGTCAATATGTTCTCATCATGCCCATGTCTAAGTCAACATGTTCTCATCATGCCCATGTCTAAGTCAATGTTCTCATCATGCCCATGTCTAAGTCAACATGTTCTCATCATGCCCATGTCTAAGTCAACATGTTCTCATCATGCCCATGTCTAAGTCAATATGTTCTCATCATGCCCATGTCTAAGCAATATGTTCTCATCATGCCCATGTCTAAGTCAACATGTTCTCATCATGCCCATGTCTAAGTCAACATGTTCTCATCATGCCCATGTCTAAGTCAATATGTTCTCATCATGCCCATGTCTAAGTCATGTTCTCATCATGCCCATGTCTAAGTCAATATGTTCTCATCATGCCCATGTCTAAGTCAATATGTTCTCATCATGCCCATGTCTAAGTCAATATGTTCTCATCATGCCCATGTCTAAGTCAATATGTTCTCATCATGCCCATGTCTAAGTCAACATGTTCTTATCATGCCCATGTCTAAGTCAATATGTTCTCATCATGCCCATGTCTAAGTCAATATGTTCTCATCATGCCCATGTCTATCATGCCCATGTCAATCATGTTCTCATCATGCCCATGTCTAAGTCAATATGTTCTCATCATGCCCATGTCTAAGTCAATATGTTCTCATCATGCCCATGTCTAAGTCAATATGTTCTCATCATGCCCATGTCTAAGTCAATATGTTCTCATCATGCCCATGTCTAGTCAACATGTTCTCATCATGCCCATGTCTAAGTCATGTTCTCATCATGCCCATGTCTAAGTCAACATGTTCTCATCATGCCCATGTCTAAGTCAACATGTTCTATCATGCCCATGTCTAAGTCAATGTTCTCATCATGCCCATGTCTAAGTCAACATGTTCTCATCATGTCAATATGTTCTCATCATGCCCATGTCTAAGTCATGTTCTTATCATGCCCATGTCTAAGTCAACATGTTCTCATCATGCCCATGTCTAAGTCAACATGTTCTCATCATGCCCATGTCTAAGTCAACATGTTCTCATCATGCCCATGTCCATGTTCTCATGCCCATGTCTAAGTCAACATGTTCTCATCATGCCCATGTCTAAGTCATGTTCTCATCATGCCCATGTCTAAGTCAATATGTTCTCATCATGCCCATGTCTAAGTCAATATGTTCTCATCATGCCCATGTTCATGTTCATCATGCCCATGTCTAAGTCAACATGTTCTCATCATGCCCATGTCTAAGTCAACATGTTCTCATCATGCCCATGTCTAAGTCAATCATGTTCTCATCATGCCCATGTCTAAGTCAACATGTTCTCATCATGCCCATGTCTAAGTCAACATGTTCTCATCATGCCCATGTCTAAGTCAACATGTTCTCATCATGCCCATGTCTAAGTCATGTTCTCATCATGCCCATGTCTAAGTCAACATGTTCTCATCATGCCCATGTCTAAGTCAACATGTTCTCATCATGCCCATGTCTAAGTCAACATGTTCTCATCATGCCCATGTCTAAGTCAACATGTTCTCATCATGCCCATGTCTAAGTCAACATGTTCTCATCATGCCCATGTCTAAGTCAACATGTTCTCATCATGCCCATGTCTAAGTCAACATGTTCTCATCATGCCCATGTCTAAGTCATGTTCTCATCATGCCCATGTCTAAGTCAACATGTTCTCATCATGCCCATGTCTAAGTCAACATGTTCTCATCATGCCCATGTCTAAGTCAACATGTTCTCATCATGCCCATGTCTAAGTCAATGTTCTCATCATGCCCATGTCTAAGTCAATGTTCTCATCATGCCCATGTCTAAGTCAACATGTTCTCATCATGCCCATGTCTAAGTCAACATGTTCTCATCATGCCCATGTCTAAGTCAATCATGTTCTCATCATGTTCCATCATGTCTGTCTAAGTCATGTTCTCATCATGCCCATGTCTAAGTCAACATGTTCTCATCATGCCCATGTCTAAGTCATGTTCTCATCATGCCCATGTCTAAGTCAACATGTTCTCATCATGCCCATGTCTAAGTCAACATGTTCTCATCATGTCTAAGTCATGTCTAAGTCTAAGTCATGTTCTCATCATGCCCATGTCTAAGTCAACATGTTCTCATCATGCCCATGTCTAAGTCAATATGTTCTCATCATGCCCATGTCTAAGTTCTCATCATGCCCATGTCTAAGTCATGTTCTCATCATGCCCATGTCTCATCATGTTCTCATCATGCCCATGTCTAAGTCAATATGTTCTCATCATGCCCATGTCTAAGTCAACATGTTCTCATCATGCCCATGTCTAAGTCAACATGTTCTCATCATGCCCATGTCTAAGTCAACATGTTCTCATCATGCCCATGTCTAAGTCAACATGTTCTCATCATGCCCATGTCTAAGTCAACATGTTCTCATCATGCCCATGTCTAAGTCAATATGTTCTCATCATGCCCATGTCTAAGTCAACATGTTCTCATCATGCCCATGTCTAAGTCATGTTCTCATCATGCCCATGTCTGTTCTCAAGTCAACATGTTCTCATCATGCCCATGTCTAAGTCAACATGTTCTCATCATGCCCATGTCTAAGTCATGTTCTCATCATGCCCATGTCTAAGTCATGTCAATCATGTTCTAAGTCATGTTCTCATCATGCCCATGTCTAAGTCAACATGTTCTCATCATGCCCATGTCTAAGTCAACATGTTCTCATCATGCCCATGTCTAAGTCAACATGTTCTCATCATGTCATGTTCTCATCATGCCCATGTCTAAGTCAACATGTTCTCATCATGCCCATGTCTAAGTCAACATGTTCTCATCATGCCCATGTCTAAGTCAACATGTTCATGTTCTCATCATGCCCATGTCTAAGTCATGTTCTCATCATGCCCATGTCTAAGTCATGTTCTCATCATGCCCATGTCTAATGTCTAAGTCATGTTCTCATCATGCCCATGTCTAAGTCATGTTCTCATCATGCCCATGTCTATCATGCCCATGTCTAAGTCATGTTCTCATCATGCCCATGTCTAAGTCATGTTCTCATCATGCCCATGTCTAAGTCATGTTCTCATCATGCCCATCCATGTCTAAGTCAACATGTTTGCTTACTGGATTGATGGACAACTGCAAATATTTTCAGTCAACACAAACATATATACTGAGTGTACAAAACATTAGGAACACCTTCCTAATATTGAGCTCCACCCCCTTTTGCCCTCAGAACGGCCTCAATTAGTCAGGGCATGGACCGGAAGGTTCCACAGGGATGCTGACCCATGTTGACTCCAATGCTTCCCACAGTTGTGTCAAGTTAGCTGGATGTCCTTCGGGTGGTGGACCATTCTTGATACTCACGGGAACCTGTTAAGCTTGAAAAACCCAGCAGCGTTGCAGTTCTTGACACACTCAAACCAGTGCACCAGGCACCTACTACCAAACCCTATTCAAAGGAACTTAAATCTTTTGTCTGGCCCCTTCACCCCTCTGAACGGCACACACACACAATCCATGTGTCATTTGTCTCAAAGCTTCAAAATCCTTCTTTAACCCGTCTCCTCCCCTTCATCTACACGGATTGAAGTGGATTTAACATCAATAAGAGATCCTAGCTTTCACTTGGATTCACCTGGGCAGTCTATGTGTTCCTAATGTTTTGTCCATCAGTGTATAGTCAGCTATGTAACACAGTTAGCTACAGCTGTGTTCCGCTGAATGATTCTACTCTATTTGCTCATCTCACATGACTGCTGACACGTGCAAATATACCTGACGTGTGTTTTCTAACCCATTATAATTAATTAGCCTTCCTGGTGAAAACATATCCATGTATCCCAACTGTAATATTCTATTCCTCCATCTTGCAGTTTCTGTTGCATCTTATTAATGTATCTCATTAAGACAGAGTTGGTATGGCTGTCTAGTCCTTTTCTCAGTTTAGCATATTTTAGCATATTCACACCCACTCTCTCCACCCACCACACATATATATGTCTCTAATGTAAAGCAGCTGACATACTCAATAGAAGCACATGGAGGAAGGTAGAGATATATAGTACACGCTAATATAAACAAAGGACCTGTGTAGGAGTGAAAGGGAGGTGAGGAGATAAGGTGAGAGGGAAAGTAAGACAGAAGAGAAGTTAGAGAGAGACATGGAGAGAGGAATGTAGAGATATCAGAGAGAAGGGTAGTTAGAGAGAAAACATCCACACCCCCACCCCAACCAATCAACACCCCCACGTCAACCATGCCCACACTCCATTTAGGCCCCCTCAGATCAGACCTATGCCACTCCTGCCCACCCCATGCACCCCACCCCCGCAAAGAGGGCCTCAACATGGAAGCCACACATACGCCCAGGTAGTGAGCGGGCAAACAGTCCCAACCCCCACTCTCACACTCGCCCAAGCCAATGGCATGTACCAGATGCTCAGCAGGCTCTGCTCACACTTACTGGCCTGAGGCTAAACCACGACCAACAACATTGGACACTCTATGGAACAAAAGCCTTCACTATATTATCCTGGAATATCCAAGGCCTGAGGTCATCTGCCTTTAGCCTAAAGAGCAGAAACCCGGACTTCACCAAAGAAATCGGTAATACAGACATTGTCATCCTGCAAGAAACCTGGTATAGAGGAGATGGACCCACTGGTTGCCCTCTAGGTTACAGAGAGCTGGTAGTCCCATCCACCAAACTACCAGGTGTGAAACAGGGAAGGGACTCAGGGGGTATGCTAATTTGGTATAGAGCAGACCTAACTCACTCCATTAAATTAATCAAAACAGGAACATTCTACATTTGGCTAGAAATTCAAAAAGAAATTATCCTAACAGAGAAAAATGTCCTCCTGTGTGCTACCTATATCCCCCACTAGAATCCCCATATTTTAATGAAGACAGCTTCTCCATCCTGGAGGGGAAATCAATAATTTCAGGCCCAGGGACATGTACTAGTCTGTGGTGACCTAAATGCCAGAACCGGACAAGAACCTGACACCCTCAGCACACAGGGGGACAAACACCTGCCTGGAGGTGACAGCATTCCCTCCCACATATGCCCCCTAGGCACAACTATGACAACATAACCAACAAAAACGGGTCACAACTCCTGCAGCTCTGTCGCACGCTGGGTATGTACATAGTCAACGGTAGGCTTCGAGGGGACTCCTATGGTAGGTACACCTATAGCTCATCTCTTGGCAGTAGTACTGTAGACTACTTTATCACTGACCTCAACCCAGAGTCTCTCAGAGCGTTCACAGTCAGCCCACTGACACCCCTATCAGACCACAGCAAAATCAC
Source organism: Oncorhynchus tshawytscha (assembly GCF_018296145.1). Taxonomy (NCBI): domain Eukaryota; kingdom Metazoa; phylum Chordata; class Actinopteri; order Salmoniformes; family Salmonidae; genus Oncorhynchus; species Oncorhynchus tshawytscha. The sequence continues at coordinate 29,447 of NW_024607822.1, read as the reverse complement.
AGTCTACTTAAACAGAGCAATACTCAATCATGAGGCATCAAAGCCAAAGGAACTGAGTAACATTAAGAAATGCTATAGATGGAAGGAATGCAGTTTGGAAACCTACCAAAAAACAATTAGGCAACAACAAATTCAATCCCTCTTAGACAATTTCCTGGGTAAAACGTTCCACTGTAATAGTGAAGGTGTAAACTTGGCAGTAGAAAATCTTAACAGTATATTTGACCTCTCAGCTTCCCTATCAAATCTAAAAATCTCAAATAGAAAACCGAAGAAAATTAACAATAATGACAAATGGTTTGATGAAGAATGCAAAAATCTAAGAAAGAAATTGAGAAACCTGTCCAACCAAAAACATAGAGACCCGGAAAACCTGAGTCTACGCCTTCACTATGGTGAATCACTAAAACAATACAGAAATACACTACGGAAAAAGAAGGAACAGCATGTCAGAAATCAGCTCAATGCAATTGAAGAATCCATAGACTCTAACCACTTCTGGGAAAATTGGAAAACACTAAACAAACAACAACACGAAGAATTATCTATCCAAAATGGAGATGTATGGGTAAACCACTTCTCCAATCTTTTTGGCTCTATAACAAAGAATAAAGAGCAAAAACATATACATGATCAAACACAGATCTTAGAATCAACTATTAAAGAATACCAGAACCCACTGGATTCTCCAATTACATTGAAAGAGTTACAGGACAAAATAAAAACCCTCCAACCCAAAAAGGCCTGTGGTGTTGATGGTATCCTCAATGAAATGATCAAATATACAGACAACAAATTCCAATTGGCTATACTAAAACTCTTTAACATCATACTTAGCTCTGGCATCTTCCCCAATATTTGGAACCAAGGACTGATCACCCCAATCCACAAAAGTGGAGACAAATTTGACCCCAATAACTACCGTGGAATATGTGTCAACAGTAACCTTGGGAAAATCCTCTGCATTATTATTAACAGCAGACTCGTACATTTCCTCAATGAAAACAATGTACTGAGCAAATGTCAAATTGGCTTTTACCAAATTACCGTACAACAGACCATGTATTCACCCTGCACACCCTAATTGACAATCAAACAAACCAAAACAAAGGCAAAGTCTTCTCATGCTTTGTTGATTTCAAAAAAGCCTTCGACTCAATCTGGCATGAGGGTCTGCTATACAAACTGATGGAAAGTGGTGTTGGGGGTAAAACATACGACATTATAAAATCCATGTACACAAACAACAAGTGTGCGGTTAAAATTGGCAAAAAACACACACATTTCTTCACACAGGGTCGTGGGGTTAGACAGGGATGCAGCTTAAGCCCCACCCTCTTCAACATATATATCAACGAATTGGCGAGGGCACTAGAAAAGTCTGCAGCACCCGGCCTCCCCTGCTAGAATCCGAAGTCAAATGTCTGCTGTTTGCTGATGATCTGGTGCTTCTGTCACCAACCAAGGAGGGCCTACAGCAGCACCTAGATCTTATGCACAGATTCTGTCAGACCTGGGCCCTGACAGTAAATCTCAGTAAGACCAAAATAATGGTGTTCCAAAAAAAGGTCCAGTCACCAGGACCACAAATACAAATTCCATCTAGACACTGTTGCCCTAGAGCACACAAAAACTATACATACCTTGGCCTAAACATCAGCACCACAGGTAACTTCCACAAAGCTGTGAACGATCTGAGAGACAAGGCAAGAAGGGCATTCTATGCCATCAAAAGAAACATAAATTTCAACATACCAATTAGGATCTGGCTAAAAATACTTGAATCAGTCATAGAGCCCATTGCCCTTTATGGTTGTGAGGTCTGGGGTCCGCTCACCAACCAAGACTTCACAAAATGGGACAAACACCAAATTGAGACTCTGCACGCAGAATTCTGCAAAAATATCCTCCGTGTACAACGTAGAACACCAAATAATGCATGCAGAGCAGAATTAGGCCGATACCCACTAATTATCAAAATCCAGAAAAGAGCTGTTAAATTCTACAACCACCTAAAAGGAAGCGATTCACAAACCTTCCATAACAAAGCCATCACCTACAGAGAGATGAACCTGGAGAAGAGTCCCTAAGCAAGCTGGTCCTGGGGCTCTGTTCACAAACACAAACACACACTACAGAGCCCCAGGACAGCAGCACAATTAGACCCAACCAAATCATGAGAAAACAAAAAGATAACTACTTAACACATTGGAAAGAATTAACAAAAAAAGAGCAAACTAGAATGCTATTTGGCCCTACACAGAGAGTACACAGCGGCAGAATACCTGACCACTGTGACTGACCCAAAATTAAGGAAAGCCTTGACTATGTACAGACTCAGTGAGCATAGCCTTGCTATTGAGAAAGGCCGCCGTAGGCAGACATGGCTCTCAAGAGAAGACAGGCTATGTGCTCACTGCCCACAAAATGAGGTGGAAACTGAGCTGCACTTCCTAACCTCCTGCCCAATGTATGACCATATTAGAGAGACATATTTCCCTCAGATTACACAGATCCACAAAGAATTCGAAAACAAATCCAATTTTGAAAAACTCCCATATCTACTGGGTGAAATTCCACAGTGTGCCATCACAGCAGCAAGATTTGTGACCTGTTGCCACGAGAAAAGGGCAACCAGTGAAGAACAAACACCATTGTAAATACAACCCATATTTATGCTTATTTATTTTATCTTGTGTCCTTTAGCCATTTGTACATTGTTAGAACACTGTATATATATATAATATGACATTTGTAATGTCTTTACTGTTTTGAAACTTCTGTATGTGTAATGTTTACTGTTAATTTTTGTTGTTTTTCACTTTATATATTCACTTTGTATGTTGTCTACCTCACTTGCTTTGGCAATGTTAACACATGTTTCCCATGCCAATAAAGCCCTTGAATTGAATTGAATTGAATTGAGAGACATGGAGAGAGGAATGTAGAGATATCAGAGAGAAGAGAAGTTAGAGAGAGAGACATGGAGAGAGGAATGTAGAGATATCAGAAGAGTTAAGGGGGGATGGAGTTAGAGATATCAGGGGGATGGAGAGAGGAATGTAGAGATATCAGAGAGAAGGGTAGTTAGAGAGAGAGACATGGAGAGAGGAATGTAGAGATATCAGAGAGAAGGGTAGTTAGAGAGGGGGATGGAGAGAGGAATGTAGAGATATCAGAGAGAAGGGAAGTTAGAGAGGGGGACGGAGAGAGGAATGTAGAGATATCAGAGAGAAGGGTAGTTAGAGAGAGACATGGAGAGAGGAATGTAGAGATCAGAGAGAAGGGTAGTGTGAGAGGGGCATGGAGAGATAAGACTACATCTCTACTGTTTAGACTACATCTCTACTGTTTAGACTACATCTCTACTGTATAGACTACATCTCCACTGTATAGACTATATCTCCAAGTTTAGACTACATCTCTACTGTATAGACTACATCTCCCATAGTAACTATGCCGTCATACATACCCATGATGAACACATTACAGACACATCCATCCATCACCTCAGGTGTTCCTCATCCATCAGAGTCCTACGTGGCTCAGGGCCACTGCAGGTCATCCCATGAAGTACATCTATTGTCTCAAGGTGGAGATGAAAATCAATGAAAGCCATATCCTATTGGATTTAGTTTATGCCATCGACCCTTGGCTCTGAGCTGGTGTGTAGATCATCGGTGGAGCGGAGACTGGGGGGAGTGACTGACCTATCGCTAAACAACCTCCATGCATGTCTTGTGAGATCTGATCATCTGTGCAGGGTGACTGCAAAAATGGTGCCGTCAGCACTGAATTTTAGGAGTGTCCTTAAAAATACTAGGCAGTGTATATTTGTAAGATATTTACATATATACACTGTTTTTATATTTACAAATATACTCTGTTTTTGTTGCTCTGAGAAAAAAGGCGTCTTGAGATGTGTTCCTCTAGGCATGTTTAAAGACACAGCAAAACAAGACACCATGTTATTCATACAACACAATTAGAATGTTCAGATGTGTTTATTTATACAACACAATTAGAATGTTCAGATGTGTTTATTTATACAACACAATTAGAATGTTCAGATGTGTTTATTCATACAACACAATTAGAATGTTCAGATGTGTTTATTCATACAACACAATTAGAATGTTCAGATGTGTTTATTTATACAACACAATTAGAATGTTCAGATGTGTTTATTCATACAACACAATTAGAATGTTCAGATGTGTTTATTTATACAACACAATTAGAATGTTCAGATGTGTTTATTCATACAACACAATTAGAATGTTCAGATGTGTTTATTTATACAACACAATTAGAATGTTCAGATGTGTTTATTCATACAACACAATTAGAATGTTCAGATGTGTTTATTCATACAACACAATTAGAATGTTCAGATGTGTTTATTTATACAACACAATTAGAATGTTCAGATGTGTTTATTTATACAACACAATTAGAATGTTCAGATGTGTTTATTCATACAACACAATTAGAATGTTCAGATGTGTTTATTTATACAACACAATTAGAATGTTCAGATGTGTTTATTTATACAACACAATTAGAATGTTCAGATGTGTTTATTTATACAACACAATTAGAATTTTCAGATGTGTTTATTTATACAACACAATTAGAATTTTCAGATGTGTTTATTTATACAACACAATTAGAATTTTCAGATGTGTTTATTTATACAACACAATTAGAATTTTCAGATGTGTTCCACCAGGCATGTTTTAAGACACAGCAAAACAAGGCACTTCATGTTATTTATACAACACAATTAGAATGGATTATATTTCTGTGATTTAAAACCTTCAAATGTTTCATAAGTGCCAAATGTAGACAAACGTCTTAAATGAATGTAGAAGTAATGAATTGTTAAGGCTTTCACACAACCCTCTCTCTTTTGACCATAAACACGTTTTTCTCTCTGTCTCGTTTCCTCTGAGGGGAAAGGGAGAATGTCACGCTCAACATTCCGAGCGTGTCTCCAGAGTTCCTCAGTGCCAGCTGAAAAGCAGGCTGCCAGGGGTCACCAAAAGCACGGGTTTCTCTCTGAACACCCATCAGTCCTCTCTGGAAGTGACCTAGTATCCCCGACAGGGCTCAAAGACATAGCGTGGTAGAATAATGGGAGGGATAGTTTCAAGTTTAATGTTTTAACTTCACATACACAAGGCATTTCACTGTACTTGTGCATGTGACATTCAAACGTGAAACTACCCTACTGATCTCCCACTCAACGTCTTTGAGCCCTGTCTGTGTACGGTGAAGTGACCCCCTAGACACTGATCTGTGGTCGGTTTAGCATTTTCTCCTCTAATTTTTGAGGTTAGGATTGGAGGAGGATGAGCTGATCCTAGATCTGTATGTATCTAGGGGACTGTCATTCTGACTGTGGTCACAGAGCAGATCCCACTGCAGCTACCAGTGAGCCAGCAATATCTGCCCCACAGGGATATGCAGCTTGGATCCGATTGGCTGTTTTTACGAGTGTTGGGATTTTTACTAGCGTTTTCCTCGGCTTCCTCAGACAGCTCTCTCAGCTCCGTTGCCGTCATCCAACCTCTGGGGTTCTGGAGAGTGGAGAGCCATGTCTATCCAACATACCACATCAATAAAGCAACAGGAAAATGAGCTCCGATCATTTTTCTATAATTCTCCCTAGGCACAAATGGGGATATGCTGATTGAAGCAGAACTAGTTTATATCTGCGTGGAATGCATTGGCTGAAGGTCTTCACATGGACTGGTTATAGGGCAGGTCGGGCAAATGCCAGATGGGCTGGTACATCTTTAGCCCAGTGGGCCGGTCTAAATGTGTGGTTTTAGCACAGAATGACCATGATTTGTCTAATAATGGGGGCCTCTGGGAAAATAAATGGGCCAGTGTGTTAGCCTTGGTCTCATTCTGGTCCCAGTATGTCCCTGCTGGGAACAGAATATGTTCCACTGAAGCGAGCAGGGTAGCTACACATATGAAGTTAAATCCCTGTAATTCATCAATAACAAATAACTCTTCAACATGCCTGTGTTTATCCATCATCATATCTCCCCTTCCGCCCACTAAACCCACAGTCCAGGGCACTAATTCCTTCCACAGCCATCAGCATAACACAGTCCCACTGTCTACACTCATATGTACACTCTCCCTCTGTCATAACACAGTCCCACTGCTTACACTCATATATACACTCTCTCTCATACCACTGTCTACACTCATATATGCACTCTCCCTCTGTCATAACACTGTCTACACTCATATATGCACTCTCCCTCTGTCATAACACAGTCCCTCCCTCTGTCATAACACTGTCTACACTCATATATACACTCTCCCTCTGTCATAACACAGTCCCACTGTCTACACTCATATATACACTCTCCCTCTGTCATAACACAGTCCCACTGTCTACACTCATATATACACTCTCCCTCTGTCATAACACAGTCCCACTGTCTACACTCATATATACACTCTCCCTCTGTCATAACACAGTCTCTCCCTCTGTCATAACACAGTCCCACTGTCTACACTCATATATACACTCTCCCTCTGTCACAACACAGTCTCTCCCTCTGTCATAACACAGTCCCACTGTCTACACTCATATATACACTCTCCCTCTGTCATAACACTGTCTACACTCATATATACACTCTCCCTCTGTCATAACACAGTCCCACTGTCTACACTCATATATACACTCTCCCTCTGTCATAACACAGTCCCACTGTCTACACTCATATATACACTCTCCCTCTGTCATAACACAGTCCCACTGTCTACACTCATATATACACTCTCCCTCTGTCATAACACAGTCCCACTGTCTACACTCATATATACACTCTCCCTCTGTCATAACACAGTCCCACTACCTACACTCATATATACACTCTCCCTCTGTCATAACACAGTCCCACTGTCTACACTCATATATACACTCTCCCTCTGTCATAACACAGTCCCACTGCTTACACTCATATATACACTCTCCCTCTGTCATAACACAGTCCACTGCCTACACTCATATATACACTCTCCCTCTGTCATAACACAGTCCCACTACCTACACTCATATATACACTCTCCCTCTGTCATAACACAGTCCCACTGTCTACACTCATATATACACTCTCCCTCTGTCATAACACAGTCCCACTGTCTACACTCATATATACACTCTCCCTCTGTCATAACACAGTCCCACTGTCTACACTGATATATACACTCTCCCTCTGTCATAACACAGTCCCACTGTCTACACTCATATATACACTCTCCCTCTGTCATAACACAGTCTCTCCCTCTGTCATAACACAGTCCACTGTCTACACTCATATATACACTCTCCCTCTGTCATAACACAGTCCCACTGCTTACACTCATATATACACTCTCCCTCTGTCATAACACTGTCTACACTCATATATACACTCTCCCTCTGTCATAACACAGTCCCACTGTCTACACTCATATATACACTCTCCCTCTGTCATAACACAGTCCCACTGTCTACACTCATATATACACTCTCCCTCTGTCATAACACAGTCCCACTGCCTACTCATATATACACTCTCCTCTGTCATAACACAGTCCCACTACCTACACTCATATATACACTCTCCCTCTGTCATAACACAGTCCCACTGCCTACACTCATATATACACTCTCCCTCTGTCATAACACAGTCCCACTGCCTACAATCATATATACACTCTCCCTCTGTCATAACACAGTCCACTGCCTACACTCATATATACACTCTCCCTCTGTCATAACACAGTCCCACTGCTTACACTCATATATACACTCTCCCTCTGTCATAACACAGTCCCACTACCTACACTCATATATACACTCTCCCTCTGTCATAACACAGTCCCACTGCTTACACATATATACACTCTCCCTCTGTCATAACACAGTCCCACTACCTACACTCATATATACACTCTCCCTCTGTCATAACACAGTCCCACTGCTTACACTCATATATACACTCTCCCTCTGTCATAACACAGTCCCACTACCTACACTCATATATACACTCTCCCTCTGTCATAACACAGTCCCACTACCTACACTCATATATACACTCTCCCTCTGTCATAACACAGTCCACTGCCTACACTCATATATACAGTCTCTCCTCTGTCATAACACAGTCCCACTGTCTACACTCATATATACACACTCCCTCTGTCATAACACAGTCCACTACTGTCATATATACAGTCTCTCCTCTGTCATAACACAGTCCCACTGTCTACACTCATATATACACTCTCCCTCTGTCATAACACAGTCCCACTGCTTACACTCATATATACACTCTCCCTCTGTCATAACACAGTCCCACTACCTACACTCATATATACACTCTCCCTCTGTCATAACACAGTCCACTGCCTACACTCATATATACAGTCTCTCCCTCTGTCATAACACAGTCCCACTACCTACACTCATATATACACTCTCCCTCTGTCATAACACAGTCCACTGCCTACACTCATATATACACTCTCCCTCTGTCATAACACAGTCCCACTACCTACACTCATATATACACTCTCCCTCTGTCATAACACAGTCCCACTCATATATACCCTCTGTCATAACTCTGTCCTCTGTCATAACACAGTCCACTGCCTACACTCATATATACACTCTCCCTCTGTCATAACACAGTCCACTGCTACACTCATATATACACTCTCCCTCTGTCATAACACAGTCCCACTGTCTACACTCATATATACAGTCTCTCCTCTGTCATAACACAGTCCACTGCCTACACTCATATATACACTCTCCTCTGTCATAACACAGTCCACTGCTACACTCATATATACACTCTCCCTCTGTCATAACACAGTCCCACTGCTACACTCATATATACACTCTCCCTCTGTCATAACACAGTCCCACTGTCTACACTCATATATACACTCTCCCTCTGTCATAACACAGTCCCACTGCCTACACTCATATATACACTCTCCCTCTGTCATAACACAGTCCCACTGCCTACACTCATATATACACTCTCCCTCTGTCATAACACAGTCCCACTGTCTACACTCTCTGTCATAACACAGTCCCACTGTCTACACTCATATATACAGTCTCTCCTCTCTGTCATAACACTCCTGTCATAACACAGTCCACACTCTATATACACTCTCCCTCTGTCATAACACAGTCCCACTGTCTACACTCATATATACACTCTCCCTCTGTCATAACACAGTCCCACTGCCTACACTCATATATACACTCTCCTCTGTCATAACACAGTCCCACTGCCTACACTCATATATACACTCTCCCTCTGTCATAACACAGTCCCACTGCCTACACTCATATATACACTCCCTCTGTCATAACACAGTCCCACTGTCTCACTCATATATACACTCTCCCTGTCATAACACAGTCCCACTGCCTACACTCATATATACACTCTCCCTCTGTCATAACACAGTCCCACTGCCTACACTCATATATACACTCTCCCTCTGTCATAACACAGTCCCTGCTGTCTACACTCATATATACACTCTCCCTCTGTCATAACACAGTCCCACTGTCTACACTCATATATACACTCTCCCTCTGTCATAACACAGTCCCACTGTACACTCATATATACTCTCCCTCTGTCATAACACAGTCCCACTGCCTACACTCATATATACACTCTCCCTCTGTCATAACACAGTCCACTGTCTACACTCATATATACACTCTCCCTCTGTCATAACACAGTCCCACTGTCTACACTCATATATACACTCTCCCTCTGTCATAACACAGTCCCACTGTCTACACTCATATATACACTCTCCTCTGTCATAACACAGTCCCACTGTCTACACTCATATATACACTCTCCCTCTGTCATAACACAGTCCCACTGTCCTACACTCATATATACACTCTCCCTCTGTCATAACACAGTCCCACTGCTTAGTCATAACACAGTCTGTCTACACTCATATATACACTCTCCCTCTGTCATAACACAGTCCCACTGCCTACACTCATATATACACTCTCCCTCTGTCATAACACAGTCCCACTGCCTACACTCATATATACACTCTCCCTCTGTCATAACACAGTCCCACTGCCTACACTCATATATACACTCTCCCTCTGTCATAACACAGTCCCACTGCCTACACTCATATATACACTCTCCTCTGTCATAACACAGTCCCACTGCCTACACTCATATATACACTCTCCCTCTGTCATAACACAGTCCCACTGCCTACACTCATATATACACTCTCCCTCTGTCATAACACAGTCCCACTGCCTACACTCATATATACACTCTCCCTCTGTCATAACACAGTCCCACTGCTGTCATATATACACTCTCCCTCTGTCATAACACAGTCCCACTGCCTACACTCATATATACACTCTCCCTCTGTCATAACACAGTCCCACTGCTACACTCATATATACACTCTCCCTCTGTCATAACACAGTCCCACTGCCTACACTCATATATACACTCTCCCTCTGTCATAACACAGTCCCACTGTCTACACTCATATATACACTCTCCCTCTGTCATAACACAGTCCCACTGCCTACACTCATATATACACTCTCCTCTGTCATAACACAGTCCCACTGTCCCTAACACTCAGTCACTCTCCTCTGTCATAACACAGTCCCACTGTCATATATACAGTCTCCCTCTGTCATAACACAGTCCCACTGTCTACACTCATATATACACTCCCTCTGTCATAACACAGTCCACTGCCTACACTCATATATACAGTCTCTCCCTCTGTCATAACACAGTCCCACTGTCTACACTCATATATACACTCTCCTCTGTCATAACACAGTCCCACTGCCTACACTCATATATACACTCTCCCTCTGTCATAACACAGTCCCACTGTCTACACTCATATATACACTCTCCCTCTGTCATAACACAGTCCCACTGCCTACACTCATATATACACTCTCCCTCTGTCATAACACAGTCCCACTGTCCTACACTCATATATACAGTCTCCCTCTGTCATAACACAGTCCCACTGCCTACACTCATATATACACTCTCCCTCTGTCATAACACAGTCCCACTGCCTACACTCATATATACACTCTCCCTCTGTCATAACACTGCCTACACTCATATATACAGTCTCTCCCTCTGTCATAACACAGTCCACTGTCTACACTCATATATACAGTCTCTCCCTCTGTCATAACACAGTCCACTGCCTACACTCATATATACACTCTCCCTCTGTCATAACACAGTCCACTGTCTACACTCATATATACACTCTCCCTCTGTCATAACACAGTCCACTGCCTACACTCATATATACACTCTCCCTCTGTCATAACACAGTCCACTGCCTACACTCATATATACACTCTCCCTCTGTCATAACACAGTCCCACTGCCTACACTCATATATACACTCTCCCTCTGTCATAACACAGTCCCACTGCCTACACTCATATATACACTCTCCCTCTGTCATAACACAGTCCCACTGCCTACACTCATATATACACTCTCCCTCTGTCATAACACAGTCCCACTGCCTACACTCATATATACACTCTCCCTCTGTCATAACACAGTCCCACTGCCTACACTCATATATACACTCTCCCTCTGTCATAACACAGTCCACTGCCTACACTCATATATACACTCTCCCTCTGTCATAACACAGTCCACTGCCTACACTCATATATACACTCTCCCTCTGTCATAACACAGTCCACTGCCTACACTCATATATACACTCTCCCTCTGTCATAACACAGTCCACTGCCTACACTCATATATACACTCTCCCTCTGTCATAACACAGTCCACTGCCTACACTCATATATACACTCTCCCTCTGTCATAACACAGTCCACTACCTACACTCATATATACACTCTCCCTCTGTCATAACACAGTCCACTACCTACACTCATATATACAGTCTCCTCTGTCATAACACAGTCCACTGCCTACACTCTGTCATAACACAGTCCCACTGCCTACACTCATATATACACTCTCCACAGTCTGTCATAACACAGTCCACTGCCTACACTCATATATACACTCTCCCTCTGTCATAACACAGTCCCACTGCCTACACTCATATATACACTCTCCCTCTGTCATAACACAGTCCCACTGCCTACACTCATATATACACTCTCCCTCTGTCATAACACAGTCCCACTGCTACACTCATATATACAGTCTCTCCCTCTGTCATAACACAGTCCCACTGCCTACACTCATATATACACTCTCCCTCTGTCATAACACAGTCCCACTGCCTACACTCATATATACACTCTCCCTCTGTCATAACACAGTCCCACTGCCTACACTCATATATACACTCTCCCTCTGTCATAACACAGTCCACTGTCTACACTCATATATACACTCTCCCTCTGTCATAACACAGTCCCACTGCCTACACTCATATATACACTCTCCCTCTGTCATAACACAGTCCCACTGTCTACACTCTACACTCCCTCTGTCATAACACAGTCCACTACACTCATATATACCTCCTCTGTCATAACACAGTCCCACTGCCTACACTCATATATACACTCTCCCTCTGTCATAACACAGTCCCACTGCCTACACTCATATATACACTCTCCCTCTGTCATAACACAGTCCACTGTCTACACTCATATATACACTCTCCCTCTGTCATAACACAGTCCACTGCCTACACTCATATATACACTCTCCCTCTGTCATAACACAGTCCACTGCCTACACTCATATATACACTCTCCCTCTGTCATAACACAGTCCCACTGCCTACACTCATATATACACTCTCCCTCTGTCATAACACAGTCCCACTACCTACACTCATATATACACTCTCCTCTGTCATAACACAGTCCCACTGCCTACACTCATATATACAGTCTCTCCCTCTGTCATAACACAGTCCCACTACCTACACTCATATATACAGTCTCTCCCTCTGTCATAACAAGTCCCACTGTCTACACTCATATATACAGTCTCTCCCTCTGTCATAACACAGTCCACTGCTACACTCATATATACACTCTCCCTCTGTCATAACACAGTCCCACTGTCTACACTCATATATACACTCTCCCTCTGTCATAACACAGTCCACTGCCCACTCATATATACAGTCTCCCTCTGTCATAACACAGTCCCCTGCCTCACTCATATATACACTATAACACCCACCCTACTCCACTCCCCTCTGTCATAACACAGTCCCCTGCCTACACTCCACCTCCTCATAACACAGTCCCACTCCTCACTCATATATACACTCTCCCTCTGTCATAACACAGTCCACCCTACAATCATAATACCTCTCCCTCTGTCATAACACAGTCCCACTGTCTACACTCATATATACAGTCTCTCCCTCTTTGTCATTTGCACTTGACTTGTATCACCTCTGTCATAACACAGTCCCTTTCTCTCCTCTCTCACTTTCAACCCTGATGAACAGATCAAAATGCTTCTCCAGACCTCTACCCCATACCCCCTCTTAACCCTCCCCCACTGCCCCCCTCCATCTACACCCCTCCTCCTGCCCCACCCCCTCTAAACCTCCCCACTGCCCCTCCCATCTACACCCCTCCTCCTGTACCCCCCTCTTAAACCTCCCCACTGCCCCCCCCATCTACACCCCTCCTCCTGTACCACCCCTCTTAAACCTCCCCACTGCCCCATCTACACCCTCCTCCTGTACCACCACCACTGCCCCATCTACACCCCTCCTCCCCACTGCCCCATCTACCCCCTACCCCACCACCTCTTAACCCTCCCCACTGCCCCATCTACACCCCTCCTCCTACCCCACCCCTCTTAACCTTCCCCCTCTCCATCTACACCCCTCCTCCTACCCCGCCCCTCTCCAGTCACACCCCTCCTTCTACCCTGCCCCTCTCCATCTACACCCCTCCTCCTACCCCGCCCCTCTCCATCCACAGCCCCTCCTCCTACCCCGCCCTACTCCATCCACAGCCCCTCCTCCTACCCCGCCCCTCTCCATCCACAGCCCCTCCTCCTACCCCGACCCTCTCCATCCACAGCCCCTCCTCCTACCCCGCCCCTCTCCATTCACAGCTCCTCACATTAACATCAGACATGCACATGCAGCTCCCGTCTCCCCCATGACTGATGATAACAATAAAGAACTGGAGGAGAGAGGAGGGAGGAGAGAGGGAAGGGGGAACCCATGGCAGCCGTTCCCAGTCTGCAGTCCACGCCTGTCTGGCCTGGGTCTTGTCTCGGGGGAGCCAGTGGCAGCATATCGGCCCGACCGATCTTAATTCATGTCTTCCGCAACAAATTGGCCCGTTTACTTAAGAGTCATGCTTCGTTGTGCTTTGGCCTATGAATATTTTATAAGACTGGGTCCGTTGATGGATACAATGACCGGTCAGTTCCCTTATCTTATTTAACCAGCCAGGGAGATGCACTGCCGTGAACACGGCCCTGCTGAGACTCACAACCAGGAGAAAGACTGCTAGAGGTATTAGGGCTCAGTCCTTGTTTGTGTTCCATATGGGATCTTATTCCCTATGTAGTGCACTACTTTTCAAATCACATTAGATCAAATATTATTTATCACATACACGTGTTTAGTAGATGTTATTGCAGGTATAGCAAAATGCGTATATTTCTAACTCCGACAGTGCAGTAATATCTAGCAAGTAATATCGAACAATTTCACAATAATACACACAATACACGTAAAGGAATGGAATTAAGAATATATAAATATTTGGACGAGCAATGTTGGAGCGGCATAGACTAAGATACAGTAGAATACAATACAATACAGTATATACATATGAGATGAGTAATACATAGACTAAGATACAGTAGAATAGGATAGAATACAGTATATACATATGAGATGAGTAATACATAGACTAAGATACAGTAGAATAGAATAGAATACAGTATATACATATGAGATGAGTAATACATAGACTAAGATACAGTAGAATAGGATAGAATACAGTATATACATATGAGATGAGTAATACATAGACTAAGATACAGTAGAATAGAATACAATACAGTATATACATATGAGATGAGTAATACATAGACTAAGATACAGTAGAATAGGATAGAATACAGTATATACATATGAGATGAGTAATACATAGACTAAGATACAGTAGAATAGAATAGAATACAGTATATACATATGAGATGAGTAATACATAGACTAAGATACAGTAGAATAGGATAGAATACAGTATATACATATGAGATGAGTAACGAGACATATCTAAACACTACTAAAGTGACTAGTGTTCCATTATTAAAGTGGCCAGTGAAATCAAGTCTACGTATATAAGGCAGCAGCCTCTAATGTGCAGAACCTTATGGGGTAGTAGTGCACTATATAGGGAGAAGGGAGCCATTTGGGATGCAGAGAAGGACTGAGACCTAATACCTTAAACCCCATCTAGCTCCATACCACAGCTCCATACACACCTTGAAGAGAGTGCTGGGATCTGTTTGGGGAAATGACAGGATTTTTTTCCCTTTCTGCTCTCTCCTCTCCTGTCTCTGCGTTCTCACTCTCCATCCCCTGGGGTGGAGTGGCTGTTTGATTTAAAAACCCTTCTCATATCACCTTTGCCATAATGGCTAATAATGCTGTAGTCTCCAAATCAATGGGGCCTGTCCTAGATTGTGACAGCTCCATGAAGGGATCTGGAGGGCACTCTGTATTTTAGTTGATTACCTGGGAAGACAGACTGCTGGCCGGGACCTGGTCTCCATTCTCCAGGAGGCCTGTAAGGGCAGCTGCTCTTCCCCAGAGAAGGGGGCTCTCATAGGAGCTTTACGGGATGGCCATGCCCTGGTAGTAGGCTGTCTCTCTTCATTAACACTAAAGGAGACAGACACACTCTGGGATTCTAATGCTGCCCCGGGCTACCTGGAGATTGTGCTGAGTGGGCAGAGTGGGGCTGGGGTACTGGCAGTGCTGTGTTTGTGGCTATGGGGAGGGGGAGGTTGGGTTATGTATGTGTGTGTTTGCGTGCGCGTGTGTGTATGTGTAGAGTGTAGTGGGAGGAGGGTGTGAGAAGACAGTAGTTTGTGTTGTATGTAAGGAGGTAGGGAGAGTGAAGACAGTAGTTTGTGTTGTTTGTGTTGAATGTAAGGAGGTAGGGAGAGTGAAGACAGTAGTTTGTGTTGTATGTAAGGAGGTAGGGAGAGTAAAGACAGTAGTTTGTGTTGTATGTAAGGAGGTAGGGAGAGTAAAGACAGTAGTTTGTGTTGTATGTAAAGAGGTAGGGAGAGTAAAGACAGTAGTTTGTGTTGTTTGTGTTGTATGTAAGGAGGTAGGGAGAGTGAAGACAGTAGTTTGTGTTGTTTGTGTTGTATGTAAGGAGGTAGGGAGAGTGAAGACAGTAGTTTGTGTTGTATCTAAGAGGTAGGGAGAGTAAAGACAGTAGTTTGTGTTGTTTGTGTTGTATGTAAGGAGGTAGGGAGAGTGAAGACAGTAGTTTGTGTTGTATGTAAGGAGGTAGGGAGAGTAAAGACAGTAGTTTGTGTTGTATCTAAGAGGTAGGGAGAGTAAAGACAGTAGTTTGTGTTGTATCTAAGAGGTAGGGAGAGTAAAGACAGTAGTTTGTGTTGTATCTAAGAGGTAGGGAGAGTAAAGACAGTAGTTTGTGTTGTATGTAAGGAGGTAGGGAGAGTAAAGACAGTAGTTTGTGTTGTATGTAAGGAGGTAGGGAGAGTAAAGACAGTAGTTTGTGTTGTATGTAAGGAGGTAGGGAGAGTAAAGACAGTAGTTTGTGTTGTATCTAAGAGGTAGGGAGAGTAAAGACAGTAGTTTGTGTTGTATGTAAGGAGGTAGGGAGAGTAAAGACAGTAGTTTGTGTTGTATCTAAGAGGTAGGGAGAGTAAAGACAGTAGTTTGTGTTGTATCTAAGAGGTAGGGAGAGTGAAGACAGTAGTTTGTGTTGTTTGTGTTGTATGTAAGGAGGTAGGGGGAGAGTAAAGACAGTAGTTTGTGTTGTTGTGTTGTATGTAAGGAGGTAGGGAGAGTGCAGACAGTAGTTTGTGTTGTTTGTGTTGTATGTAAGGAGGTAGGAGAGGTAAAGACAGTAGTTTGTGTTGTATGTAAGGAGGTAGGGAGAGTGATGACAGTAGTTTGTGTTGTTTGTGTTGTATGTAAGGAGGTAGGGAGAGTGAAGACAGTAGTTTGTGTTGTATGTAAGGAGGTAGGGAGAGTGAAGACAGTAGTTTGTGTTGTTTGTGTTGTATGTAAGGAGGTAGGGAGAGTGAAGACAGTAGTTTGTGTTGTATCTAAGAGGTAGGGAGAGTAAAGACAGTAGTTTGTGTTGTTTGTGTTGTATGTAAGGAGGTAGGGAGAGTGAAGACAGTAGTTTGTGTTGTATGTAAGGAGGTAGGGAGAGTAAAGACAGTAGTTTGTGTTGTATCTAAGAGGTAGGGAGAGTAAAGACAGTAGTTTGTGTTGTATCTAAGAGGTAGGGAGAGTAAAGACAGTAGTTTGTGTTGTATCTAAGAGGTAGGGAGAGTAAAGACAGTAGTTTGTGTTGTATGTAAGGAGGTAGGGAGAGTAAAGACAGTAGTTTGTGTTGTATGTAAGGAGGTAGGGAGAGTAAAGACAGTAGTTTGTGTTGTATCTAAGAGGTAGGGAGAGTAAAGACAGTAGTTTGTGTTGTATCTAAGAGGTAGGGAGAGTAAAGACAGTAGTTTGTGTTGTATCTAAGAGGTAGGGAGAGTAAAGACAGTAGTTTGTGTTGTATGTAAGGAGGTAGGGAGAGTAAAGACAGTAGTTTGTGTTGTATGTAAGGAGGTAGGGAGAGTAAAGACAGTAGTTTGTGTTGTATGTAAGGAGGTAGGGAGAGTAAAGACAGTAGTTTGTGTTGTATCTAAGAGGTAGGGAGAGTAAAGACAGTAGTTTGTGTTGTATGTAAGGAGGTAGGGAGAGTAAAGACAGTAGTTTGTGTTGTATCTAAGAGGTAGGGAGAGTAAAGACAGTAGTTTGTGTTGTATCTAAGAGGTAGGGAGAGTGAAGACAGTAGTTTGTGTTGTTTGTGTTGTATGTAAGGAGGTGGGGAGAGTAAAGACAGTAGTTTGTGTTGTATGTAAGGAGGTAGGGAGAGTAAAGACAGTAGTTTGTGTTGTATCTAAGAGGTAGGGAGAGTAAAGACAGTAGTTTGTGTTGTATGTAAGGAGGTAGGGAGAGTAAAGACAGTAGTTTGTGTTGTATCTAAGAGGTAGGGAGAGTAAAGACAGTAGTTTGTGTTGTATGTAAGGAGGTAGGGAGAGTAAAGACAGTAGTTTGTGTTGTATCTAAGAGGTAGGGAGAGTAAAGACAGTAGTTTGTGTTGTATGTAAGGAGGTAGGGAGAGTAAAGACAGTTGTATGTAAGGAGTTTGTGTTGTATCTAAGAGGTAGGGAGAGTAAAGACAGTAGTTTGTGTTGTATGTAAGGAGGTAGGGAGAGTAAAGACAGTAGTTTGTGTTGTATGTAAGGAGGTAGGGAGAGTAAAGACAGTAGTTTGTGTTGTATGTAAGGAGGTAGGGAGAGTAAAGACAGTAGTTTGTGTTGTATCTAAGAGGTAGGGAGAGTAAAGACAGTAGTTTGTGTTGTATGTAAGAGGTAGGGAGAGTAAAGGCAGTAGTTTGTGTTGTATCTAAGAGGTAGGGAGAGTAAAGACAATAGTTTGTGTTGTATCTAAGAGGTAGGGAGAGTAAAGACAGTAGTTTGTGTTGTATCTAAGAGGTAGGGAGAGTAAAGACAGTAGTTTGTGTTGTATCTAAGAGGTAGGGAGAGTAAAGACAGTAGTTTGTGTTGTATCTAAGAGGTAGGGAGAGTAAAGACAGTAGTTTGTGTTGTATCTAAGAGGTAGGGAGAGTAAAGACAGTAGTTTGTGTTGTATCTAAGAGGTAGGGAGAGTGAAGACAGTAGTTTGTGTTGTATCTAAGAGGTAGGGAGAGTAAAGACAGTAGTTTGTGTTGTATCTAAGAGGTAGGGAGAGTAAAGACAGTAGTTTGTGTTGTATCTAAGAGGTAGGGAGAGTAAAGACAGTAGTTTGTGTTGTATCTAAGAGGTAGGGAGAGTAAAGACAGTAGTTTGTGTTGTATCTAAGAGGTAGGGAGAGTAAAGACAGTAGTTTGTGTTGTATCTAAGAGGTAGGGAGAGTGAGACATGCTCCATTCCTTCCATGTCTTCCTGTATTCTTATTGTAAATGAGTTGATTCATGTAACTGGTTCTGTATATTTACAATACAACAGTCCTCTCCATGGCTATAACACCAGCCTGACGGCACATTATCCTGGACCTCTCCATGGCTATAACACCAGCCTGACGGTACAGTATCCTGGACCTCTCCATGGCTATAACACCAGCCTGACGGCACAGTATCCTGGACCTCTCCATGGCTATAACAGCAGCCTGACGGTACAGTATCCTGGACCTCTCCATGGCTATAACACCAGCCTGATGGTACAGTATCCTGGACCTCTCCATGGCTATAACACCAGCCTGACGGCACAGTATCCTGGTCCTCTCCATGGCTATAACAGCAGCCTGACGGTACAGTATCCTGGTCCTCTCCATGGCTATAACACCAGCCTGACGGCACAGTATCCTGGACCTCTCCATGGCTATAACACCAGCCTTACGGCACAGTATCCTGGTCCTCTCCATGGCTATAACACCAGCCTGACGGCACAGTATCCTGGTCCTCTCCATGGCTATAACACCAGCCTGACGGCACAGTATCCTGGACCTCTCCATGGCTATAACACCAGCCTGACGGCACAGTATCCTGGTCCTCTCCATGGCTATAACACCAGCCTGACGGCACAGTATCCTGGTCCTCTCCATGGCTATAACACCAGCCTGACGGCACAGTATCCTGGTCCTCTCCATAGCTATAACACCAGCCTGACGGCACAGTATCCTGGACCTCTCCATGGCTATAACACCAGCCTGATGGTACAGTATCCTGGTCCTCTCCATGGCTATAACACCAGCCTGATGGTACAGTATCCTGGACCTCTCCATGGCTATAACACCAGCCTTATGGTACAGTATCCTGGACCTCTCCATGGCTATAACACCAGCCTGACGGCACAGTATCCTGGACCTCTCCATGGCTATAACACCAGCCTGACGACACAGTATCCTGGACCTCTCCATGGCTATAACACCAGCCTGATGGTACAGTATCCTGGACCTCTCCATGGCTATAACACCAGCCTGACGGTACAGTATCCTGGACCTCTCCATGGCTATAACACCAGCCTGATGGTACAGTATTCTGGACCTCTCCATGGCTATAACACCAGCCTGACGGCACAGTATTCTGGACCTCTCCATGGCTATAACACCAGCCTGACGACACAGTATCCTGGACCTCTCCATGGCTATAACACCAGCCTGACGACACAGTATCCTGGACCTGACTCCATGGCTATAACACCAGCCTGACGGCACAGTATCCTGGACCTCTCCATGGCTATAACACCAGCCTGACGGCACAGTATCCTGGACCTCTCCATGGCTATAACACCAGCCTGACGGCACAGTATCCTGGACCTCTCCATGGCTATAACACCAGCCTGACGGCACAGTATCCTGGACCTCTCCATGGCTATAACACCAGCCTGATGGCACAGTATCCTGGACCTCTCCATGGCTATAACACCAGCCTGACAGCACAGTATCCTGGTCCTCTCCATGGCTATAACACCAGCCTGATGGTACAGTATTCTGGACCTCTCCATGGCTATAACACCAGCCTGATGGTTCAGTATCAGGTGCCTGCACCTCTCCATGGCTTGTTAAACAGCAGCCTGAAGGAGTTAAAAGACAGAGAGTCACATCTCAGATCCTCAGTGGTTTATCAGTAGCTAATTAAATCTCCCGCTATTCATTTGACGTAATGTGGTTTTAATTTCATTAGTGGCTGGGTCAGGAAAAGGTTCCAGGAATCAGAGGAGAGAGTGTACTGGGGGTATGATAACCTTATTACATCATCTACTAGGGTGTAAGGAGAGCAGCTAGTGGTGGGGGAGGTCTCTACCAGGGTGTAGGAGAGCAGGAGGTGGAAGGGGGAGGCCTCTAAGGGTGTAAGGAGAGCAGGAGGTGGAGGGGGAGGTCTCTAGAGGGTGTCAGTGGTGGTTTCTACCAGGGTGTAAGGAGAGCAGGAGGTGGAGGGGGGAGGGGGGGGGAGGTCTCTACCAGGGTGTAAGGAGAGCAGGAGGTGGAGGGGGAGGGGGGAGGTCTCTACCAGGGTGTAAGGAGAGCAGGAGGTGGAGGGGGAGGTCTCTACCAGGGTGTAAGGAGAGCAGGAGGTGGAGGGGGAGGTCTCTACCATGGTGTAAGGAGGCAGGAGGTGGAGGGGGAGGTCTCTACCAGGGTGTAAGGAGAGCAGAGGTGGAGGGGGAGGTCTCTACCAGGGTGTAAGGAGAGCAGGAGGTGGAGGGGGAGGTCTCTGGGTGTAACCTTAGAGCAGGAGGTGGATCTCTACCAGGGTGTAAGGAGAGCAGGAGGTGGAGGGGGAGGTCTCTACCAGGGTGTAAGGAGAGCAGGAGGTGGAGGGGGGGGGGAGTCTCTACCAGGGTGTAAGGAGACCAGGAGGGGAGGGGGAGGTCTACCAGGGTGTAAGGAGAGCAGGAGGTGGAGGGGGAGGTCTCTACCAGGGTGTAAGGAGAGCAGGAGGTGGAGGGGGAGGTCTCTACCAGGGTGTAAGGAGAGCAGGAGGTAGAGGGGAGGTCTCTACCAGGTGTAAGGGGCAGGAGGTGGAGGGGGCTCTACCAGGGTGTAAGGAGAGCAGGAGGTGGAGGTCTCTACCAGGGTGTAAAGAGAGCAGGAGGTGGAGGGGGAGGTCTCTACCAGGGTGTAAGGAGGGCAGGAGGTGGAGGGGGAGGTCTCTACCAGGGTGTAAGGAGAGCAGGAGGTGGAGGGGGAGGTCTCTACCAGGGTGTAAGGAGAGCAGGATGTGGAGGGGGAGGTCTCTACCAGGGTGTAAGGGAGAGCAGGGGTGTAGGTGGAGGGGGGAGGTTTCTACCAGGGTGTAAGGAGAGCAGGAGGTGGAGGGGGAGGTCTCTACCAGGGTGTAAGGAGAGCAGGATGTGGAGGGGGAGGTCTCTACCAGGGTGTAAGGAGAGTCCACAAAGAGAAGGACCAGGGTGGACTGTATAAGGAGGCTATAAAGCACAGCACAAGGACTGGTCCTGGAAAGTGTCTGCTGTGTTAGTTGTTCCAGGAGGGTGCCATTTTCTTGAAGGATGGCACCCTTTTTCTGCATTTGGGCACCATTTCAATGTCTTGTGGGTTGTTTGTATTTTACTCTGTATGTATCGTAACATGCCTAGGAGGAGCTGTAGAAATCATTATCTTCCTGCCCCTGTGCTTTCTGTGTGCCATAGGAAACTAGACTGTCTTCCAGGAACCATCGCAGCAGTCAAATCCATCTCCAAGGACTGGTAAGGTTGTGTCACACCCTGATCTCTTTCACCTGACCTTGTGCTTGTCTCCACCCCTCCCAGGTGTCGCCCATCTTCCCCACTTCCCCCTGGGTATTTATACCTGTGTTTTCTGTCTGTCTGTGCCAGTTCGTCTTGTTTGCCAAGTCAACCAGCGTTTTCTCTCAGCTCCTGTTTTTCCCATTCTCTCTTTTTCTCGTCCTCCTGGTTTTGACCCTTGTCTGTCCTGACTCTGAGCCCGCCTGCCTGACCACTCTGCTCACCCCTGACTCTGAGCCCGCCTGCCTGACCACTCTGCTCACCCCTGACTCTGAGCCCGCCTGCCTGACCACTCTGCTCGCCCCTGACTCTGAGCCCGCCTGCCTGACCACTCTGCTCGCCCCTGACTCTGAGCCCGCCTGCCTTACCACTCTGCTCGCCCCTGACTCTGAGCCCGCCTGCCTGACCACTCTGCTCGCCCCTGACTCTGAGCCCGCCTGCCTGACCACTCTGCTCGCCCCTGACTCTGAGCCCGCCTGCCTGACCACTCTGACCACTCTGCTTGCCCCTGACTCTGAGCCCGCCTGCCTGACCACTCTGCTTGCCCCTGACTCTGAGCCCGCCTGCCTGACCACTCTGCTTGCCCCTGACTCTGAGCCCGCCTGCCTGACCACTCTGCTTGCCCCTGACTCTGAGCCCGCCTGCCTGACCACTCTGCTTGCCCCTGACTCTGAGCCCGCCTGCCTGACCACTCTGCTTGCCCCTGACTCTGAGCCCGCCTGCCTGACCACTCTGCTCGCCCCTGACTCTGAGCCCGCCTGCCTGACCACTCTGCTTGCCCCTGACTCTGAGCCCGCCTGCCTGACCACTCTGCTCACCCCTGACTCTGAGCCCGCCTGCCTGACCACTCTGCTCACCCTTGACCTCGAGCCTGCCTGCCGCCCTGTATCGTTTTGGACTCTGCCCTGGCTATGAATGCTTGTCTGTCCCCGACCTGCCTTGTGTCTATCCCTTGGATTATAATAAATATACCTGAGCTCAAACTATCTGCCTCCTGTGTCTGCATCTGGGTCTCGCCTTGTGTCGTGATAGGTTGTGTGAGTTGTGATAGGTTGTGTGAGTTGTAATAGGTTGTGTGAGTTGTGATAGGTTGTGTGAGTTGTGATAGGATGTTGTGGTCTGGAGGGAATACAACGAGGAGATAGCTGAAATTCATTAGCATACAAGACAAAGTGTCATAAGTAAGGAGAAATATAAAGTATAACATGCATGTTAACCTAACAAAGGACGTTACAAATATCTATGGAACTCAGGCTATAAGGCAGCAAAGGAAGCATTCTAAGGAAAGTGTAGAATCATAAACAGTCTGATTGGCAATAACTGGTTTGTATTAACTGAACTCGGTTTGACTAGGCTGAACTTGTTTGGTTTAACGGATACATAAATTGTTTGAGTTAATTGAACTTGTTAGGATTCACAGAGATTGGTGTTGTCACGGTGCTGAAGATGAATTCTGTCTCTGCTACCTTCTATCTCCTGTTACAGAGGTGCATTGTTTTTTACAGAGAAAACCTGGTTCACACTAATGATGACTTGTTTGGTATTCAAGGTGATGTATCCTCCGAGATCCATTTAAAGGTGGACCTACAGGGGTGGATGCAACCTTTCATTTTTTGATAAATAAATTACAGTGGGATCGATGTGGATTTAATCTGCCGTGCCTCTTGACATCTAGCCAAGAGTCTCTCCCTCCCATTTTCAGCAGCCAGAAGACTGATGATGGATGAGTTGCCCGCTCTCTACTCCCACCCCCATCCTATTGGCCAGCACAACACACACATATGCACATTGAAGGAAGACACCAACATACTGTCAAATGTCATATACAGTGCCTTGCGAAAGTATTCGGCCCCCTTGAACT